>NW_026463470.1:0-69792 GCF_021730395.1 Mercenaria mercenaria
GATCTTGCGATATTAAATGCTACAAGGTGCATTGTAATTGTGTTTGTGGTAACGACCACACTTCATATGGCACTTGTACTTGGATTTCCAGTTCGAATTTCAGGGCGGGGCTCTTTTTGGATAGACGGCTGTTTAAGTAACGTGTCCGATGTAAAGCACCATCACACAACATATTAGGTACTAGGACGGTTGGTTATCTAATGCCTCAGTTTATCAAGAGTTGAAAATTCTAGTTTCGTCCAAGACTTTTTAAATTAATCAGGTAAAGAAAGACAACTTTGTTCACGAATATCCAAGAACTGTAAACTATAACCAGCAGAGTTAAGTCCCATATGAAGAACATAAGTTGAGTGTTAGCTTCAATGCATTACTTTTACGTCAATTGATTTAAGCTAGAGTGAATGAAATTATCACACATTTTACATACATGTATAGTTGAATGTGTTTCATTAAATATTTCATCGCAAAAAAAAATAGGAAAATGTAAACATCAAAGTTATTAAATCTCTTACCGTATATGCAAAAATGAATACTATATTCATTATGTTCTGTCTGACACCGACAATATATAATGTTGCTTAAATGAGACTTACCACCTTTAAGTGTTTTGTTATTCAATTTGAAAACATATACATGTATATATGTGTGTCTTTGTTAATCTTTTTTTTTTTTCATTTTATTTCTGCTCTATTTATTTGAATTCAATTGTATATGATACAGTGAATGAAAACGGTGATAACTATGTGACTTATTTCTTAATGTACAATTTCACTGTATTGTATACAATATGCACCTGTCATAATAATAAAATCCTTACTTATTTACTACAGTCCATAAAATAAACAAACGTGTTTGTAAACATGGACGGATCCAAACGGAAGGGAGAGAAGCATTTCATAGAAATATTCCGATGACAAAATACAATACATATCCTTAGCCCTGACCAACCTATAAACCGGACAAGTCTATTTTATAAGTACATCAACACGGCTGACCCATTTAAAAGAGCTGTACTTTAAATACTATGATATTACGATAAACAGTTTTCATACGTAGTATACTTCTCAGTATGTACTTTCTTTTTCAGTTATGACGAGTCGATCGATTTATTTGTGTGTGCTTACTTAATTCCGGGGTTTTCTTACTTTCAGTTTTTCATTTCGCGGGTACAAGGAAAACTGAGTCAACGCGGCTTGTTTTTGCGTGCAAAGTATAGTCTTTTCAAAATTCTCTGTTTACACATACTACTTTTTTACCTCATAAAGACAATACTAATGCCTCTTTTCTCAATCATGTCATATTTAGTACTTAAACTCATTCAGATCCATTATACATTTGAAAAAAAAAAACGGTGTTTACATCAACAGTCCGAGAATGGGACAGAAACAAATTTGTCTGTCAAATTATGGTATTTACATGGATTAACTTCATATTACGGGCGTGCGTGTATATGCCTATGTGTCAAAGCTTATTTAAAGTTGCCAACGGCAACCCATATTGATAACGTCTTTAGAAGACTGTTATTACTTTCAGCTGTGTGATAAGGACGGAGACAGAGGACACTCCAACTGCAGAAGATCCCCTAGTTTTCATGTGCAAGATGTAAATCTACTATAACAAATTACGGTATATCACACTCTATAACGTGATAACGCGACACCACAAGACAACATGACACCAGATCGGACAACGTGACACTTTTTCGAGATTGTTCTCGTTGTGCAGTCAGTATTTTCAATTTTGTCAATACACAATGTGAATTAATGAAAACAAGATTCCTGCCAGGTTTCGAGGATAGAACGAGGCATCTAAAGGAATGTTTTCTGGAAAAAAAATACCACCAAATAATCACACAGATTGCTTATCCTCTTCCAGATTTTCATTGTTTTGGATATTGAACCGAGGAATGTTTTCTCATTTCTGAAGCAACAAGCTTGACATTACCCTCAATAAATAGCCCAGCATTTTATCTCTTTGTCTGCCAAATATCCGACGAAATCTCCATTTATTTCGAAAATACGAGGTGTTAAAGTCGGTTGGATAGACCAAAAATGTTCTGTCTGACACAACATGATTTTCAGGGAAGGTTCTTACTGACCCCAAGTTTTGATGATAAGATGTTCTGTCTGACACCAACATTTGATCATACGTTTTCTTGCCTTTATTTCGCTCGGTTTGCAGTATTTTATCGAATTTACGCGTGTATTGGGGTATAACGGGTCATTAAATTCATTTTTCTAATAAGGGTTTAGGTTATCATGTAGCAATTCACCGTAATTCGGTCGAAAATATGCCTTCGTGATGTAGTTGAAAGAAGTACCCATAAAAAACCCTTAATGTTTTTATTTTTGGTACTTTTGCGTGTAAAATTTGGGCTTATTTCTTTCGCAGAATATATTTTTCAGTAAAATAAGACACGGTTCATCTTCAATTTCGCCTGTATGGCAAATGATGAAAAAAATCAAAGATAGGGTCATTTACTGCGCGACGCCACCAACAACGCGATCCGAGAAAGGGTCAGTGATAACTTTTTACTGGTATAAAACCATAAAATGTCAAGAGGAAATTCAGCACGATTTTAGCTGTCACGACACTAACTGTGTTGAGAAAAAAATAATGTAAGGGATGTGCATCTCGGGGGGTGTCTCAGGAGTCATATTTTGATAGAGTTGTCAGCGTCAATATTCAGCACCCAATGAGCTCTGAAAGACCTATTCATACACTGTTGACCTTTTCAAATTCCGTCAGTGGTTTAGTATTTACATGTATATGATATACAGAAGAACATGTATTTCTAGAATACTGTGTTACAGTTATATAATAACAGGTAACGTATATATAATAAAATAGTGCAGATCAGTCGACCAAACCTTCATTCATTTCTTGTCAGAATTTATGAAAGCCTTTCATAAATAAATAAATAGAGTTTTCGTCTGATAAATATAGGGTAAATCATAAAACCATTCTCCGGAGAAAAGGGCCAGTCATCAACATCCGCACATATGTATCACACCATAGAACGATAACCCTATAACCCCGTGATGTGTCCCGTACATGTAAAATCTCTTATACGTATGAATTTGATATTTTAAAAATGGACTGAACCAGTAAAAAATGTACAGCTTCACGTTTTGATGCACCTAACTCTAAAAGTATTTGATATATTTGACGGAACCTTGCATGGGTCTTTAACATGATGTGAACAAAAGTTAGTGTAAGTACAGTTTTTTAAACTCAGATGATTTTTTTAATATCACTCCTATGCCAGTTAAATTTCAATTAGAATTATTTATTTTATTTGGAAGTGATGGTTTCTTTTCATAACATATTTTTTTTGTGTTTCACATGGTTTCGATCAAATTTAGATTGAGAATCTGTAGTCATTATTGTGTAAGTGTTTAGACCTGAAAACGGGAATGAAAACGACTGAAAACTAGAGCGTATACTTATAACTTTTGTTAAGTGTATATACCTGTATAACCGTCAATTATGTGTTTCCTGTGTCTCGTGATCTTACTCAATCGGAACACCTCAGTCGACCCTACTTTCGTTTTCTTTCATCATTTGCCATATGCACGTGAAATTGAACATGAAACCTGTCTATTTTATTGAAAATATTTTCTGCGAATGAAGTAAGCAAAATAGTGCTAAAAATATAAAAAAATAAGTTTTTCATGGGTACTTCTTCAAACTACACCAGGCCTTGAAGGCACATTTTCGACCAAAATACGGTGAATTGCTACAAAATAACCTTAACTCTTATTAGAAAAATGAATTTAACGACCCGTTATACCCGAAAACATGCGTAAATTCGATAAAATTCTGCAAACCGAGCGAAATAAAGGCAAGAAAACGTATGATCAAATGTTGGTGTCAGACAGAACATCTTATCATCAAAACTTGGTGTCAGTAAGAACCTTCCCTGAAAATCATGTGGTGTCAGACAGAACATTTTTGGTCTACCCATCCTATTTCAACACCTCGTATTTTCGAAAGTAATGGAGATTCCGCCGGGATATTCGGCACACAAATAAAAAATAAAATGTTGGGTTTTCTATTGAGGGTAATGTCAAGCTTTTTGCTTCAGAAATGAGAAAACATTCCTCGGTTCAATATCCAAAACAATAAAATTCTAGCCGTGGATTAGCCATCTGTGCAATTATTTGGTGGTCATAATTCAGAAAACATTTCTTTAGATGCCTCTTTCTATCCTTGAAACTTGGTAGGAATCTGGTTTTCATTAATTCACAATGTGTATAGACAAAATTGAAAATACTTACTTCAAAACGACAACAATCTCGTTAAAGTGTCACGTTGTCCGATCTGGTGTTCTGTTGTCTTGTGGCGTCGCGTTATCACGTTATAAAGTATGTATATGATTTATCTTACGACAGTCACAATGGTTTCATATTCAGACACCGGACCTATGCGTACGCTCTAGAGTTATGCTTTTATATAACAAAAGTACATGATAGATGTGCACGAACACCAAAACATTTTAGAGAGAGAGAGAGAAAGATCATTGTTTGGATTGCTAAGGAATCAAGTATCAAACTAATGTTATTGATGTGAAACCTTCGAAGTTTCATTATTTCTGTAATACAAAATAAAAAAAACCCGTTAGACGGACGCAAGATTTTTTCCGCCGATTTTCAAATAGTTAGTATTTAGCTCTGTTTAAATATAGAATATATATGTACATTTTGTATATATAACTGTAGCCCGGAAGTATAACCTACCGTCTCCAAGGAGCGTAATAACAAAAATAAATAGCAAACTGTCAAGTCAGTATTACAATAAATTCTAAAAGAATTTGCATGTCATTATTATATCTTTGTATTATTCATTACTAATTATTATGGCAATTACATACCACCTTAGTAACCCAATTAAAACAGACTGTGCGAACACTATATTAAACTTTAAAAAAGGTGGTAAGGACCTACCGGGATAACTCTTCATGGAAACTCAGTATGACGGTAAGACTTTGATTTATTATTTTTAATAGTATATTAGAATGTTGTAACACATATTGTGAATATTCATTGAACTATCAAATAGTCTAAACTGATTATCTGAAGATAATTGTATAATCCAAACGAATGTGTTTTATCAGGTGTATTTGTTAAGTGAAATGTTTAATCTATTTTGTTTTAAAGGACGATTAAAGTGCACATTTAAATGGAATTTATTAAATTTAACATAATGATAAATGACTATCATTAGTAATCTTTAAAATTTAGAGGTTGGACGATTATTTAATTGTGTAATCAAAATGTACTATTTAATAACATTATATAAAAACACCCAAATATTGATGTGCCGTTGTATTATGTATATTAATTATTTCAAAAAGCCGCAATAATTCTGATCAAACATCAGCTGCTATTAGGATGTAACTTTAGGTATGCCCTATGTTTAATTTTGATAATTGTCTTGCCATGTTTGCACTACCATGTGACGGCCACTGGTGCTGACAGAATCAAACGTTAAGCTGTAGTCTGGCTATTACCACTATATTTAAACTCAGTCGTTATTACCTTCGATGTCAAGGGTTTGCAACTATTAAACTAAATGTGCGATTAAGTAGTATTATTCCAGATTACATCTTTCTTACAATTTTAATGTAATTTAAACCATTTGACTGAAAGTGTTATATGAGGTTCATTGTGCGCCTAACCTCACTCGTACCCCTCACTAGGGAAAGAATCGTGTAAAAAGAGCTATACCCGCCAGTTGAATTCCTAACACAGGCAATGGCAACAGAAGGCGTGACAATTAAAACACAAAAATGTTCTTAAAAATTCGTAAGTTCAAACCTTAAGAACCATACACGCGTATACTCAACGCATGTAAATCGCTCAATAGACATGTAATGTGATATCGAATTTGTACTTATTATACACTTCATAATATTGATTTATGAGTTGCGATCTTTAATACATGTTCCTTTCTTTTTAAAGTTGAAGACAGTTTGATGTTCTTACTGGTGGTCATTTGAAATCAAGATATAAACCAAATGAAACATAACTTTTAATACAATGTAGGGCCCTTATTATATATAGTAGACGCAACTTGACCCCGATGGTTGACCTTTGTATTATAATACATCATCAGACACAATTTATTACTGAAAAGGAGTGTACGTAAAACACGAGCTACACGCGAAAATGGAAATATAAATTTGTGTGAATATAAATTAGTATATTGGAAAGTTTTAACTAATCAAATGTAAGTATACATACTTTGATACTGCACTGTGTACAAACTTATTTTATATCAATATACACGGCTACCCTAAGGTCCCTTATTTCTACAATGAAATAATCGATATGAAATCAACCATCGCGGTCAAGTTGCGACTACTATAATGATGCATTAAACATCTATTAACATAATTTTGCAGCCACGTGTTAACGTACTCCGTATATTGATTTGTTTTACAATAATCAATATAATAATTCTACCGGCACTGGTCGTGTACTGGCGTTTACTTTGGAATACCAAAGTTGAGCCGAGCTTCTGCTATTACGGAGATGATCTTGGCTATGCCAACGGCAATCCTGATTTGCTGAAGCAGCTAATTGTATTGAATGACAAGAACACAGATCGAAACAAACACTGCAGCAAACTTAGTGACATACTTAATACAATTGTGAAACAGGTATACTTTTTTTGTTTTCTGAAACAAATAAAAATAAGTAGGAAAGAATTTTTGTGTAACTTGAAACGGTCCCCACAAGCTGGAAATATTGTATTAATAGCATTGAAAGTTTTGTTTGGGTATAGTGGGCTACTACTAACTATAACCATTTTTCAAACATGGAACGTTGGTAAGAGTTTCTTTCGTGACCCAGTTTATTCCCTTTGTGACCTTATATATCAATGTAGTCATAAGAGCTATAACCAGATTTACTTTATCTGTTCATAGACTAAAAAAGCTTTTCCAAAAGTATATGTGGTTAAAAACTTTCTAAATATTGTATAAAAACACAAACTTTGAAGATTTTAGCGGACACATTTTAATAAGCATTAAAATTCTTACGCATTATAATAAACTTCTGCTTAAAATTGCAAAGCCAATTAAATTGAGGGATTCACTACCCGTATATTTACAATTTGTATATAATTGTGAAATGTGCAATTACAAGAAATAGAAAAATATGAACTCTCAATCTCCCTATTTTCTTTAAAGGAAACTGTTTTACAATGAAACTTGTTAAATTAAGCTCAAAGTTTGGATCCCATTTTTATTTATGTATGGATTATAATTTGCATTTCACATCACTCGTTTTAATCAATTTCAGAAAACTGCCATTAAATACAATAGCAATTCATGCCCAGGTATTTATATTTAATCGTCAGATAATTTACTTTGTATTCTAATGAAAAGCTATTTTATATTTTTGTTCTTAAGTAGTTCAAAATGTATTGTGGCGCATTTACAAACTAGGTAGTATTTCAGCTAAAGTATGCTAGCCCAAAAATATTACAATCTTGAGTAATTATAATAACGCTACTTGTTTGAAACCGCTATAATAATTATCTTTCTTTTAAAAGCTGTATAAAATCTTAAATTACAACGTACGATCAAATTATAAATATACATGGCAGATTCTTTGTCAATTTTAACCGATATATCAGCCAAAAAATTTACAGTCAAATATAAACTTTTACATTTCAGAATACTTTCCTCCCAATCTTGAACAGTTTAACTGTATACAAACTCTAAGAGAAGAAGTAAAGATAAATCTGAAGCAAGTTGAATTGGATGCAAAGCCTGGTAATTTATATATTATGCATAATAAAGAAGCTGTATTAATTCTGGCGAATAATGCATTGTAGCTGAATACAATTTTACTTTCTATAAAACGAGTATATTTCTTGATTGTTAAACAATTAATTAATGAATGAGTTGCTCTTGGCTCTGTTCGAACCTTGCCTAGACCAAACAACTTCCTTGGGCATTTAAAACAGACTTAGTCTGTAAATGTGACTATGTTTACCACCTCTTTGATATGTCTGATCACATATGGAGAAAGTAAGAAAAATGTATTGATATACAAACTACATTAAATACCCTTTACTTTTCAGTTCGAGGAAAGACAACGAAAGTATTCTGGGAGTTAACCTCAAACTCAGGGAATAAATTAAAATATATACAAGAAGAAGGTTCAATTTATATACAGAAATCAGGCAAGTACTACATATCATCTCAGCTGACAACAAGAGTTGAAAATAGCACCATGGCTTTTAACCAGGAGGACCAGAAAGTTAGGCATGTTGTGCACTTGATTCCATTCAAAAAGGGTACCGAGCGAGTTCTGCTTGAACACGTCAAATCTATGTGTGAAATGACTGGCGAGTATGCAGACTGGACAAGTAATATAGGAGCAGTCTATCACCTTGATGACCATGACAGAATTTATGTGACAACATCTCATCCCTACAACATTGTGTCTGGTTCGGGAAGTAATTTCTTTAGTATTCACGAAATATAGAATAATATACATTCTTCTCCTCAGTTAAAAGAAAATCATGAGCTGTATTATACCATATAAGAAGGATGAGACCCCGATCGTCTACTAAATGAGTAAAACATATTTTCTTTATTATGACATGAACAATTAAATGAAAAGCACTTGCCTACAGTTTGGGTGAAATTTTTCAACATTTGCATTTCCACCAAGTTTTGCATAGAAAGTATATATGAGTACGAAACTGAAAAAAAAATGAAATGAAGTGGGCGAAAATAAAAGTAAGATATTAGTAAAAATGCAAAAATAATGTTAATTTTCTGCATTATTTCAAAAGTGTTGCAATGGTTAACTACCTTCTGCACAAAAGTTTTGGTTTATTTAACGAGTATCTTGCAAAACTCTTATGTCAAAAGGTTTGTACCACCAGTCAATTTCAGAGTACTCGCTTTTACTAATTTTGAGATAATTTATTTTTCGCCTAAAAGTGTTGGTTAGTCCCTTTAAAAAATGTGTTTATATTCCCTAAATATGCTTAACTATCACAGTCTTAAAGTAAATCCATATTTTACATTATCCTAGCATATGTGAGCGTGTCATATTGGCATGGGCTAAACGGAAGTTATGGGGGGAACTGTTTCTTTTTTTACCAGCTGTAGAAAAAAAACCGTTTTAGATGATATTTCAATGATGAAAATACAACAAAATAGCTTATTAATTCACTATGTATTAAGAGATAAATTTATAACACAACTTAATACAAAAAATAATGGATTTGTAAATCACAAAGTGATCCCGCCTCAGTCTGACTAAAGTACATCTCCTATTACGCTACGCTTAGGATCTGACAACGAGCTATTGATAGCCTCGTTCTGACGACCCTTCCGCTAGCCAATCAAAAGCTAACTTACAACATTCTGCAAGCTTTAAAAAGCCTTGGTTTTTGATATCTACAATTTTTATGTCGAAAGATGTCAGATAACCGGTTAGCTCAGTCGGTAGGGCACTTGCTCTGTAAGCGAGAGGTCCCGGGTTCTAGCCCTGGATTGACTGCAAATTTTTCTTACTCTTTGACATTCGAACAAGTTGTCTGATTGGTTCAAATAAAAATAGATTTGCGAAAATAAAAATTGCAATATTGGAAATCCAAAATATACAGAAGACGAATGTGAATCGGTCGTTCTCAGATCTTCGTTTAGAAGATCAAGTACTTTAGTCAGATTGGATCCCGCCTGAACCTGTATTAAAATATACAATAACTTATCCCCTCCCCATGAAACATTTGAAAAGGACAGTTTCGTATTGTGGTTGCAAGTACGTTTCCTGAATCAAATTTTCCAGCTCTTTGGTGATTATCAGGTCTAAAAACTAATACAAATTGATGTCGAAAGTCTGTCAAAACTAGAATTGTCATGACCAATCCATCTAGATTCAGCTCAAATTTGTGAAAAGTAAACGGTTATCGGACGCTTTTCACTACCATTGTTTACGTCTAGCCCTTCTACTGTACAAGTATACATACGCATTTCATCAACCGTTTGCAGATGATACGGGACAGGTCTCAGAACGTTATGGCCATAACAATTTCGTGTCCTCAGATCGAAGTTGTTTTTATTGTACAAAATTTAAAATGCCAGGCTGAAAATGCGATACATTCGCTCTCCTCTCCTCTGACATTTCTCATTATCTTTCTCGCACTAGTATCTACGCACTTTTACAGAATTATCGACTTAACTATCCCCTGCCCTCTAAAACAGATACGGGTACGAACAGTTGGAATAAATTATATATAAATGAATGTGTTTACGTTGGTTTTTAATTTATCTACTGCTAATCTATCAAATTTGAAAGTTCAATGAATCTCCAGTAAGATTGGTGATACATGCTACGGTGTTTAATGACAAGACAATAATGTATACTAATACTTTTTCTCTGCATTATATTGTTATTAGTAGGTGTACGGTTTAAAGTTATATCGTATCAAATGTTGGTGGACATTGGGGTTTTTTTAAATCAATTTTTCTGCACAAATATTGACATAAAAATAAAATATTATGAAAAATAGCAAGCTTTTATAAACCCTAATTTTTCTCACATTTTTTATGACTATAAACCACCTGCCAAATTTCAAAAATACTTGTAATTTTAATCATCAAACTCTTCATTCAAAAATGAGATTTTTTACAGGTTCACAGGGTAACATATTGGAAATCAGTGTTATATTCATTCATTATTAATTGTCTGTTCATAACAATGTTATTTGTAATTTTGGTATTTCGCAAAATATCTACAAAATTTACATTTTTCAAAAAAACTAAAAATTCAACAGCATGTAATACTTAAAATGAAAAATAAGAGTATTAACTATCATAGCATTATTACACAAGTTTTGCATGCATTCTTTCATACTAAGTATATCAATGATAAGATCGCATGAATGTTAAACTAGCATTTGCTTCCTCTCTCCTTTTACTATGAGAAGGTTATCGCGCCCACTATAATTTTGTCCGCTAGCCATCCTTAGGCGGTGCCGACTGTTGCTTTTCCTACTTGTGTGTGTGTGTGTGTGTATGTGTGTGTGTGTATGTGTCAAATCAAAGAAAAGCCTTGTGCATGCGATAGAAGCTGTAGGTTTCAATTGATCTTCATGAAATTTAGTCGGAATTATTCTCTTGACAAAATCTAGGTTAAGTTCTAATATGGGCCATCTGGAGCAAAAAACTAGGTCACAAAAAAAATTGTGTATGCGATAGAGGCTGTATTTTTCAATTGATCTTCACAACATTACGTCAGAATGATTGCCTTGATAAAATCTAGATCAAGTTTGAATATGGGTTATCTGAGGTTAAAAACTAGGTCACTAGGTCAATGCAAAGAAAAATCATGTGTATGCGATAGAGACTGTATTTTTCAACTGGTCTTCAAGAAATTTTGTCAGAATGATTGCCTTGATGAAATCTAGGTTTGAATATGGGTCATCTGGGTCAAAAAGTAGGTCACAAGGTCAAATCAAAGAGAAACCTTGTGTATGCGATAGGGACTTTTTTTTCAATTGAACTTCATGAAATTTGGTCAGAATGATTGCCTTGATAAAATCTTGGTCAAGTTTGAATATGGGTCATCTGGGCTCAAAATCTAGGTCACATATGTAAGAAAATACTTATTTAAACTCAAGAGACCTCATTTTTGATCCATTCTTAATGAAAATTGGCCAAAATATTTGTTTCCATGAGATCACTAGGTCAAACATGTTTACACTGCTATAGTGTGTTTCTCAGGTGAGCGTTCTGGGACCATCTTGGCCCTCTTGTTCTGTATTATGCATATATTTATAATGTACTTCTTGTTGGATTTTTGAAGCAACCCGTCTCCAGTATTTTTTCGTTACAGCTTCTTTTTGTTGTGGACCTACTTTGCCCTGCATGGCTCTATGGCTGTGTTTTGGGTGCTCTGTGCTTCCAGGAAATATATCCTTACCTTTTATCTTTTATAAAAACAAATACACTGTGCTTTAAACGTGCAGAGTTTAAAGTTTAAAGCACATCAAAAATATCAGTTATAACAATACATCTTGGTTTGACAAAATAAAGCATAGTTGTAAACAAGACTTTGTTTTAAATGTCACACTTTTGCTTGGGTGCAAAAGGGGACAAATTCAGCTATATAATTTACAATATTTTAAAAACTGTTTAGGTCATTTGGCTGAAAGTTCAAAGTTTTATTGACTATGTAAATTTGGATATAAAGTGCCCCATGATCCTTTCCAATGCTGAATTAATGTTAGCTAGGAGAAGAGAAAAATCTCTTTACTTTGGAAACCACCCATATGTGACATACTTGTATTTTCGAAGATTTTTAATGTTAACTCGCAAATGTAACCACGTCATTTATATACAGCCAATCGGATATTTACAACTGCATTGAAAAACAATCTGTTTGTATGACTAATTGAGATGGAAATCATGGTTTATATTACTTCAGTGTCTTAGGTAAAGGTATTTGTGAAAATCTTTTTCTCTTTTAAACGTAAAAAGTTTTAACAAATGTTAGTTGTGTGTTTTCGTGTACAAAAATAATTATATTTGTTTGCCATTAAATTACTGGCTATTCGAAGGTAAGTCCGTCACAACTGTTAGTAACATGTTCATAATTTGTTAAAAAATGTGAAATGCTTTACAATTTTATTATGCAGTTCATATTGAAATTTTGAATTGATTTAAATATCTGTTTTAAAAAGTGTTTCTTGAACATACGCAAAATGCTAATTTCTCATATCTTTTTATTTTGTGACACCTGTTTAATGTAACTGTCTGATACAAAAGTTATATTTTGTCTTTCATATTTTTTTCAAGAACAATGTTAAACAAACTTCTTTTTTAATAAAATTCGCCTTCTGATGTTGACATTACGTAGTGGGGATACTTTAGTCCAACGGACAATATCTAGTTTTGTAACATTCTTATCAATGTATCAACGACCAAATAGGTATAAGGAACATTCTAAACTCTGAATATTTCTTTTAAAAATTCACGTTTGTTGCCAACAATGATTTTTTTTAAAGAAAATTGCTTGTGTAAAAATTTGGCCCTTGAAAACTTAGAAACAAAAAATCCATCAAAGTCTGTAGCGCTAATGATAACTATGATAATTATATTAGTTTTATAAGAAGTAATAAAGCAGTGAGAATCAGTAAATTTTTTGATGAAGAAATTCCATACTCAGAGCAAACATTTACCTAGTGTAATTTTCGGCAGTGTCTCACTGCCTTCTTCAGCACTGACTGACCGGTTATGGTAGGTCACGTGACGTAGGAAGGTCACGTGATCGGAGGATAGGTCCGTAAAGAGGTCCGTCACGTGAACTACCATAACCGGTCAGTCAGTGCTGAAGAAGGCAGTGAGACACTGCCTAAAATTACACTAGGTAAATGTTTGCTCTGAGTATGGAATTTCATCATCAAAATGTTAAATCCAGAGCATGGGAACAACATCATCAGTTGTATCATGCGTAAATGGATTTTTGTTG
The DNA here is from genome assembly GCF_021730395.1 of Mercenaria mercenaria. Lineage (NCBI taxonomy): Eukaryota > Metazoa > Mollusca > Bivalvia > Venerida > Veneridae > Mercenaria > Mercenaria mercenaria. The sequence continues at coordinate 13,503 of NW_026463470.1, forward strand.
ATCAATTCGAAACTAATCAATACATTTTGTATAACCCAAACGCTATGCTACCTTATTACCGCCTTTGAGTTCTTCAGCATTGTGTTCAAAAGCAATACTGTCATCCATTCTGCCACTACGGCACATCAAACATTGCTTATTTGTTATTATTGTTATAAAACGTTTTCTTATTGTATGTTTAGGAAACATTTACTGTTATCTTAATTTTCATTATTGTTATTATATGTTTGATATGCATGCAATGTACATGTCGTTCGTTAAGTATTCTTATCGTAAATGTCCTTATTATATTTGGTTATTTATTTTTAAGATTTTCGTCATGCAAAATTGATTCCTGTTATATTATGTTTCGTTGTTGTTAAGTTACTGCCACGGTGACGTCATTTTCTTTTGAATTATCCGTTTTTGGGCCGTAATACATTTACGCTTTGCCACGGAACGCGCATATATAAAAAGGTGTTATAACAGTACGTGAGCGCGAGAATCTCTCTGTTAACACATGCTTTCTCTCCTGTTAAAACACCACCGAAAAGTGACAATAACAGCAGTTTTATGCTAGAATGGGTAAAGGTTAATTTTATTTACTTTCTCTTTTTTAAAACAATTAACGTAAGTTCTATAGAGCATTTGAGGACAGTCGTTAAAAGTAATGCTTTTAAGCATGCGATAACACATGATTTTTGTTTGGTGTTTAAAAGCGCCATGGAGCTGCTGTAAGTTTTATAGAAACCAAGCATACCTTTCCACCAAAGAATTTGCTGGTACCCAATTTCTAGGTGGATCGACTAATACAATCAGTACACAGTGCACACACCGCAATTTTAGTAGCCGCTCCGGACTAATACGTCAACAAAACATTCTTGAATACAGGTCATATTTATAAACATATGCAATAAGTTGGAAATACTTGAAAAATCAGTGACATGTATATTATACGACTGGATATATAATTGTTCCTTATTTATTTTGTAAAAGACTGTTCTTTTACAGAATAGATAATAGCACACTGAATTAAAAATAATATGAACAAATATACACCTTATTTTATTCACACTTTTATAATCACATGTATAGATTCAATATATTAAATGAAATATGGCAATAGTGACAATGTTAACAGTATCTTGAAGTGTCATAATTTTTTGACTAAGGGTAGTTGAGTTTTACATTGTTAAATTTATACTGTCTACATTATGTGAATCAGCTATTTAACTCTTTTTTAATAAATTCTCGGGTATTTTTGTGACATAGCTTTTATCCTATTCTTAAAAATGTTACAGGATCAAGTCCAGAAGTGTTTGTTATAACAAAAAGATATGTACAGTAAATCACAATGCTTGTTGAGGTCGTCATCAAGTGCAACAAATTCTGTACCACTATTACTTTCGTACCGTGATTTCCAAACGAAGTCGTCCACCGTAAAAGTGCAGAGAACCAGTCAAAATTTCTGATAAATATATAAATGTTATCTGTTGATTGATATATGAACATGCAAAATCATTTTACTTTTACTGCACAATTTTATAAAGGAGAACAAACTTTCGTGTATCATTTTTAGCCTATCGTAATGCTCGATTATTCCGTAAACTGCCTTATTCACGAATGTACTAAAATTGACGATAATGTGAAGGATCGAAAAAAAAATGGACAATCTTACGATGAAGTTACTAAGTCGAAATCTAAGTTAAAATCTCGAAATTACTAGTTACGTATCCCGAAATTTCGAGTTACAATGTCGAAATTTCAAGTAACTGAGTCGAAATTTCGAGTTACGTTTCTCGGAATTTCGAGTTACTAAGTCGAAATTTCGAGTTACTAAGCCTCTAGAGCTACTCTTGATTTCAAACTGTATCCAGGATATACACCATCATTTACATGTATAGTATGTTCAGGTGGTAGGGACTCGAACTATGTCGAAAACCTTCCAGATTTGGTCAAAATAGTGAGCCACCTTGTATGACCTCTTCTCAAAATCTAGATCTATCCTATACCAAATCTTTGTCAGACTCATTACTACACATTCATGTAGGGTATGCCTATATTTCCTTGCGATATGGGCTCAAACTAGTTGAAAACCTTCCAGACTTAAACATGGTTTAATTAGTGATATTTGTATGTGCAAACGCAACCCGGTCATCTTAATTATATGACCCTACTATCTGATGGATACACCATCTACCTAATATTGGCCAGGACCTATACATCAACGCAAATTATTGTAGTTAATAACACGAGATTTCGAGATATGAAACTCGTTATTGTTTTTGTACAACTCGTCTGTTTCTTGGAATACAAATTTTGACATAGTCGCTGCACTGGTAGGTTGTTTAGTTACTGCAACGGTGACTTTAATGGGTAAAGCTGAATTTTATTTACCTTCTCTTTTTTAAAACAATTGAAAAATTCTAAGTTTGAATACTTCCCGGTCACCTTCTATGACCTCTCCTCAAAATCTAAATCTATCCATGTATCCAACCTTGGCCAGACTCATTACTACACATTCATATAGGGTATGACTATATTTCCTTGCGATATGGGCTCAAACTAGTTGAAAACCGTCCAGACTTAAACATGGTTTAAATAGTGATATTTTTATGAGCAAATGCTGTCCGGTCATCTTAATTATATGACCCTACTACCCGGTGGATACACCAGGTACCTAATCTTGGCCAGGACCTATATATAAACGTAAACTATGGTAGTTAATAACTCAAGATTTCGAGATACGTAACTCAAACTTTCGACTTTGTAACTCAAAATTTCGACTGAGTAACTCGAAGTTTCGATGAACGTAACTCGACATTTTGACTTAGCAACTTGCAGTTTCGACTTAGTAATTCGAAATTGTGAGATAAGTAACTCGAAATTTCGAGATATTTACTAGAAATTTCAACTTCTTATTCACCTGGTACTAAATTAATGCTCTTTCGTACCTATACAATAGTTTCATTTTCCAGATTTTCCCAGCATTTCTTTACTGAAACTAAGCAAATATGTAAGAAGGACAAACAAGTGTGTTGCGAAAGGATCTAAAGTGTAAATAAGATTCAAGCAGAAAAATTCTGTAAAACTAATAGCTAACAAATTAAAAAGCCTATTCTCCGTTTTCTGTTGTCCTTTCTCAAGAGCATCATGCACTGGGTTTTAGTCTTGATTAAACACTATATCGGAAACTGTGTACTGAGAAAATGGAGCGTAATGAAGCGTAGATTTTGTTACATGAAAACAGCCCTTCTACACTTTCTTTTCCAATTGTATATATAAAATTCTTGACAGGAATGTCTCTAAGAATACGATCGTTACAATATGTCGAAATAACGTTACCAAGTATATGAAATAAAGAATAGTATGATTTAGTGGCGTTCAACCTAGAATGTCATTCCTACTTTCGTTTTTGGTATTATTTGTTAAATCGCGCTCACAAAGTAAGCTCCCTTTCTGAGCGGCTGTCTCAAAATTATAGTATGTTTAAAGACATGTAACAAAAAAAAAAGAAATAAGCTATGTAGTAATAACTGAAATAAACACGCATTATGTGCTTTCTATATGCTCTTTCAACGACCTTAACATATGAAATATTTATATTTGTTTCTAATTTAATAGGCATGAGCATTTTCCGTTTTTTATTTCCCCTTACCGTATTACCTTATCAGTAATTATCTTTGTTCTCTGAGTAGCCAGTACTTGTACTGATACCATCACCCTTCCCCTCACCCAACCCACCCCTCCAAACAAAAGTAGAGCATTCTGATTTATGCACCGAAGAAGATAATATATGTATAAAGGCGTGTAGTAGATGCATGACTGATTACCCCGTTACCTGTATATGCATTGAAAGTTACAGTCTGTTTATTGACAATTCTTAAAATTATTCTCAGGCAATTTAATGTTACATGTATATAAGGTATTTTTAACATTGATATCATAAAATGAAATATAAGTTTCCGAAAATTCGTCGATTTTATTTCCTTGAAATGTAAAAATAGTCATTACTTCCTGTTTGATTTTTGTATCAGTGTGACGAGGGCGTTAATAAATATTACAATCTGGAGATATTTTCTATTAAAAAGGTAATAGTTATGTTTTTATCCAATATAAACAATCTCAGATATTTTGGCTACATTTTAACGCTGCAAAGAGATTTTCAAATAGGTAGTTTCTATGATTTGTACCCCCCCCCCCCCCCACCCCCGCCCCTGCTTATCTCGTTGGTCGATAACTGGTCACATGCTGGTCCACGTAAAGTGATTTTCATTTCGATACCGTGTAATCAGCTATATTTGAAAACAAATTAAAACGTTTTTGAATATTACAGTGTTATCTTTTTAGATTGTCTGAAAAAGTTTAGATGAGTAGTCAGTTGAATTGTGCGATGTTTCGTTTGGACCATCGGGATTTTAATTCCTGTATTCCATATCTCGAAAGTCGAAATCACGAAACGACACGGATTAAAATCGAAACTTCGAAATGACGGTGGTGAAAACACGAAACTACGATGGTGAAAATCGAAAACATGAAACCACGATGATGAAAACGCGATGTCATTTCGCATTTTCACTGCTATTTTTCGTATTTTGATGATCATGGTTCGACTTTCAAAATCGAACTTTCCACTTTCATCATCGTAGTTTCCACTTTCTCCATCATGGTTTCGAATTTTCATCATCGCGTTTTCGACTTTCGATGGTGAAAGTCGAAAATACGATGACGAAAGTCGAAACTGCGATGTCGAAACTACGCTGTCGAATGTCGAAAGTTGAAGCGCGTGATTTCGACTTTCACCATCCTAGTTTCGAGTTTTCACCATCGAGGTTTCTACTTTCACAATCATGTTTTCGGCTTTCATCCTCGTTGTTTCGTGATTTCGACTTTCGAGATATGGGGTTCAGAAATGAAAAATATCGACGGTCCAAACGGAACACCGTAGTTTTGACTTTTGTAAACATTTTTCTTTTGAACAATCTTAATTATATATTAACCGCACTGATCGTTTTGTGTGTAGACATAAATATAATACTTACTGTATGATAATATGATCAAAAGTCTTGTAAGATAATGGAAAATTAAATTGCTAAAATTTTTCTTATGCCTTGGAATGATAGTGAAAATATATTATACTTATATAGCACTGACCAAATTTCATCCGTATACAAAAATAGATCACTTCATCCATTTTTAAAGTTAAGCTCCTCTAAAGTTGTATCTGTGTCTTTATTGATTTTGACGTGTAATTCAATCAGTAGAATCTATAATAACCCTGTGAACTGTTTGACCGTAACATTAAATAAAACAGAAATGCGTCATGTACTACTAATATGTTTCGGGTTTTATTTACACACTGACCTCAGTGATTGTAGAAAAAGATATTGTCATCGCTTGAATTAATCTTTATATATACTGGCATATAATGAAGTTTGTGCATTATAATACATCTGACAAACACGTGCTACTATTTACATGATGGTCTTACAGAGATTGACAGAATATTTTGCTGCAGTTAGTTATTGTCTCTAAACAGACGCTGTATTATGAGTATTTGTAAATTACCTGTAAAGTAAGCAGATATTATCTCGGATGATTCATCTGCAATGATTTAACCATTTCCCACATGTTATACGAGGTAGAAAATTTACACTTATTCACGATCTTTGTACATAGAAATTTGTGCCTTAGAAATATTCCTACCTACGATATTTCTCATCGGTTCCATTACATGTTCTATAAAATTTATGAGTATTTTGCATAATCTTCCCTTGTCCCACATATAACGAAATGCCGTTATAATATACATTCAATGCGTCTATGTAAAATAAATTCGTACTGGCAACAGAACCCGGTCCCTGCACCCATTGGTAGTGTTCTACTAATGGCCTCGTACTTGTAAGATTAATATCAACAATGCATATTCATCAGACCGCCAGCTTGAATGCAGTGTGCTCCATGGCAGTTGCCTTGGTCCGTGGATGTACATGTATCTCACCTACTGGTATGCTAGAACTCTTTTTGTGTCATTCCCAAATCCATATCAGTCTACGGTTTTGCTGACGATCATATATCAAATAAAAGCTTTCGTCCCACATCTGCTTCCCTGACGATCATATATCAAATAAAAGCTTTCGTCCCACATCTGCTTCCGTGAAATCGCAAGCGGTCGGAGACCTCGAACGGTGCGCAGTTACAATAAATGACTGAATGAATAGTTTCAAGTTTTAAGTTTATTTTTCACATCAGGGCATATAATATGCGTGTGATGAAAACAATGATGCACATATTGAACCAGTATAAAGACAATGTTATGTGTACAAATCAACAATCCAGCATATTGTATACCTAAAAATAGAACTATATATCATGTTACTGTTTCTAGAAGTTGCACATGTGCATCCACCTATGACATCAGTGTATTTTAAGGAGAATGAAATTATTTAAACTGAGACAAAATGATCTTACCAAATAATGCTAGGCTAAGTTTAATATGTTTTTCCTTAATATTGCAGTTCATAAGATCATCTGGTTTGAATGAACTAGGATGGTTAAAATAATATTTTGGTATAAACTTTTTTCTACCGACACTAAAAAAGTCACATTCAAGTAGATAGGGAAATTCATCCTCTATTAAAGTTTTGTCAAAGTGCACATTATCTTTCATATCGTTCAGTGTTATAATGTCTCCATTTCTAAATAGGTAAAGAATAATTCATAGTTCTAAATTTGCAAACAGTTTTAGCTAAATTATATGACAAAATATCCAAATACTTTTCAAAACAACGTACTTTTTTGTACATACAATAAACAAGACATTTAGGAGAGGTGTCAACAGAGCTATTCTAATTTTGTACAGAGTGATCTTGCAATCAAGTCTTAACCAGTGATTTGAAATGTTTCAAGTTGGTAACATTTTGATTAATAAAATATTCAGACAATCCAAGCCCATCAAGATTAGACTTAACAAAAGATACCCTAGAAGAAGTAATTTTATGCAAGAATCTAACTCCACAAACTGATCTGATACAATTTTAGCTTCGGTTTTTTCATCAATACCAAGAAAAAGTGGACGCAAAAATGTGGCAGAATTTTTATTCATATCTGAAGCTGCCAAAGTTGGTGTTGGAGCAGATGTTGAAGTGCTTTGTGTGGATTCCAAAGGTATCTGTTCTTTTCCGAAGTTTTGGTATTTGGTATTGTCAGGCGGTAGTACCTTCAAATCTTTTAAAACCTACAACAATTGATATAATTGTGTTCAGGTCTTTTTCTGATAAATTGGATGTGTTAGCTTCTGAAACCTGCTCAATTTGGTTTGTTCTTCGTTTGGTTTTAGCAGCTTCCTCAGCTGCAGCAGCCTTCGCTGTCTTGGTGGCATATGAAATAAAAAACCATGTACGAGAGCATGTAAAGATCAACTTCCACGAGAAATACTGTATTTACAACAATCTCTTCTTGTAACATTTTTCAAGTGTATGACAGTCATCCTGTGTTTAACCATACAGTATAAATAATCCATCGACTAAATAAAGTAGTCCATATGACTACATATAGTCCATTTGACTATACAAAGAAGTCCATCTGACTCTACAAAGTAGTCCATCTAACTACACTGTAGTCCATTTGACTACACCAATACGGACAAAATATCTGAGTAACATAGACTTCGTAGCCCATTTGACTCGATGCAGCCCTTTTGACTACATAAATGTAGACAGCTTTCAAGTACAATCATTTTTTGTTGTCCATTTGTCAACTTGCGGTGTATTTGACTGCAGATTACTTGTCTGTAACCATTATTTATATAGTGGAACAGAATATAAACAAATACAGACAATATGTCTAGATTTTATAATTGTAGTAGTCCATTTAACTACATTTAAACTATATAAACAAATACAGACAATTTGTTTAGACTTTATAATTTTATTAGTCCATTTAACTACATTTAGTCTTTTACCACAAACGGACAGAAAATATGTGATATACAAGATCTGCCATGTTCATAAGCCTGCAGAAAGTCTTGTTTATCTAACTGAAATGGACCCCATATGGGTTTGGTTCTATCATATATGACGGCTAATATACTTACTATGTCTATACTTACTGTTATATGATAATATAGATACAAATGTGCCACCAATTAGAATACAGTATCTTCCAGTACATGTGTGAATTACATATCTGCAATGCACTTCAAAATTATTCCTCTCACATTGCGGAAAAATTTCAAATCCCAGGTTGTTGAAATGAACACCATCTATCTGTAAAATGTTAGCATTAGAATGTTCCTTTTAAATTCCAGTACGATAAAAATTCCATGTTCTTGCTTAAACACCCTGTTTGCTTCTCTCAGTAATAATAAAATCATTGTATATGTACACTGGGAAGTGGCGGGTGTGTTGCCTCAGAATAAATTGGCAAATAAAGATATGTTTCGGATTGTAGCGACGTAAGAAAAGTTTAGCAACTGAAACAATTCGTAATGCTATGGTCTCTGCATTTAATGCAGTAGAGCCTGGTTAATCAATGTCGTTACCACCACTGAACATGACACCACAGTCAGGATGGTGCTTCACTAATCAATCTTGAAAGAACAGGACATGGTTCGAGTTTGTTAAACAACCGCCACTAATTCCACAGAACTTCACGTCAATTGCCGAATCAATATTAAATAGATCATACCTTTGCAGTTTATAAATACACGCCTCAAATTGAGCTCTATGAGAATCTCCCATGAACAGCAAAGACATCTCTAGCACCAAGTAAACTATATTACTGGGTCGAAAATGACCGAGTACGAATAAAGAAAATTAAAACCATACAAATACGATTGTCCCGTGTTGTACACTACGGCGATGTCTGCAGCATAACATTACATTGCGTTGGACATCAAATTGTAGTAAAACATCAGAACTGTACGTGCTAGAACCTCTTCTATTGACAATTTTGAAGTTCTTGATAATTTGCCTTTCGTTCTCCGCAATTGAATAATATTAAAACCCGTACCTCCCGTACTTGCATAAATATATTTATTTTTCAATAAATCTGTATATATTGCTATTATGCAAATACAGAATAGATTTTACAAATTTTATCATCTTTAGCATTTAATAAACGACCTCATCGTACACCATACAATTTGGTGTGAATGGTTTCAAGTTCAAGATGAATTTACAAAATTTTAACTGAAACTGTTCTAAAACCTTAAGATTTTCAACACTCCAGACCTCACCTCCATACAACAAAATTGGTGCTATCACGGGATCAAATAAATTTAACTGCATAGAGATAGTAAAATTGAGTTTACGGGATTTCTGAATAACCGAAAACATGGTTCGTGTTGCCTGTTCTACAAGTTTTGCTTAGAAACAAACTAAATATGAACATTTCAAAAACTGAATTTATTTTGTTTGATAGCAGATCTCAATTAAACAAATGTTTAACATATTCGATTAGCATTGCTGGTGATAAGCACAACTAGATATCTTGGTGCATTTCCTGATCAAACTTTGAACGAACTTTAAAGACCATGTTAATCGAAGATGTCGTACAGCCATTTTGAATTACCTACGAACTTAGAACATAACATAAAATGAAAATATTTAACCAAATCAGCCACGGAAATTATGTAGTTCTGTTAAATACATAGGCGCTCTGCCAATGTGACAGCTATACATGAACAAGTATCTTGAAGTTTTTTGTCTAGTTATTTCACATCTGGGTTACTGGAATGTCATACCGTATGGTGTAGCTAACGGTCAGGTGCGTACGATGCAACGGATTCAAAACGTGTGTAAAACTTGTCCTTAATAGGAGGAAATTTGACAGTTCCAAACAAGCATTGTATGCCTTACATTGGTTGCCGGTGAATGAAGGATTGAGTTCAAGATACTTGTTCATGTATAGCTGTCACATTGGCAGAGCGCCTATGTATTTAACAGAACTGCTTACAGAGTACGTACCGACTAGGCAAGGTTTGGGACCGTCAGAAAATTCTGAATGTTGTTATGTTGTTCCATACACCACATACAACAAGAGCAAAACATTTAATGAAGTTTCTGTACTATTGGTCCAAAACTGCGGAATGAACTGCCGTTAGCATTACGCAAAAGTAAATCACCTGATACATTCAAAAAATCTTAAGGCACTGTATTTTAGAGACTTCATGGCGTTGTTTTAAATTTTTTGATATGAGTTTTTACATTTCATCAATAATATTTTAAGGTTTGTTATATTATATATACAACGCCATTAAATATGTAATTGTATAGAGTTTCAATCTAGAGGTTCAGGGTTCGAATCCCGCACTAGAAGTTTCTGAGATTCTCTTTCGTGTCCCCTACCTAACCTGAGGCCAGAACTGGTTACCCCCAGTGAGGATGGCTTATTCACTGAACACATTAAAGAACCAGACTGTCTATTTGCAAAACATTATGCTAAGTCTGTGTCTAAATTAAGTCTCACTATCTCTAGATCTTCTGGAGAATTTCTCTCTGTCCCTCTGGTCAGATCGCTCTGCGGCTGTACTGGTAGATGATGAATTTTCGCCCTTGGTGGTTGCCTTTGTATTAAATAATTTAAAAACTGGTATAATAGTGATAACACTAAATTAGGAGTTCCACACTTTCATAAACAAACATATCGCAAGTAATTTTCGCGTAAAACAACAATATTGTCTTTTTATTTTGGCTAATGGGAAAAACTAAAGATTCCAGTCATGTGATAACTTTTGATCGCATGTGAAATACCAGTCACCTTAATACATTGGAATATTGGTATAATATAGATAGCAAATGTCAACCTTCTCTTTATTTATCACACTATAGCTTTAGTGAAACACTTTATAACGTCACGAAATGTCAGAGCACCTAATTATATATTCTTATCATAATAGGTGACGGACGAAAAAAAACAACTGTTTGTACAAGGCAGGTGATGTTACATATTTTAATTAAAAGAATTAAAGCTTACGACTCAAGAGGTTCTATATTGTCTTGTTCATTCTGGTACACAACTAAAACATGGTGGATGCCTCTTTAAAGGTAAATTTAAACATTCCTTTTTAAACGAGTTCTGATACTTAACAGACATTTTGTAAACATTAAAGAAATTGAAGATCGAAATCAAGTTATCTTTAAGAACATAACAAAATTGTAAAAGTAACAGAACAACACGGCTATGAAGCTCGTACAACTGACAAACGGGGCACTACAGTACATCCTTCTAAAGCAATTAATATCAGTTTGTTATAAGTATGTTTATATCAGTTTTTGCACATTCATATCTATTTTCGTAAATGATCAGTGATTCACAATATGTATACTGTATATTGTATTATGGTATAATGAAACGACTCCAATATATATACAGATGTAGGTTAACATTGGAGGCAGTGTCCTTGTATATACAACTGAATTAATCTATTTTTCATACAATGCCAAAAGAGGAAATTCCATGGCATACACTAAATATTTAATATTTACTTAATTTTTTCAAGAAACTGACGTTACTGATACTGATTATTGCAACGTGTATAGAGATGATATCCCTGTTTTCTATGGTCATATTCTGGCGTCTGTCAAGGGAACAACTTCCGGAAGATAAACAACAGCAGCAGCAACTTTGTTACAGTTTGGATCGATTTCTAACCTATTCTGATGATACAAATATCTGTCCAGGAAGCTTAGAGATGAATATAAAAAATGATACAAAAACTTGTTGCGGAAACTTTGATGTAATCCTTGATAACTTAGTCACAAAGGTATTCATTTTCTTCTTTTAACATACTCCGATTATTGATCTTCCTAAGAAAGTTAAGGTAAATCAAACAAAAACATCTACAGTCAAACCTGTGTTAAAGATCAACTCTGAACAGAGACCATCTGGCTAGAAAGACCACATCTTTTGCTTCCTATTTTATCATTTATAGTGTATTTTAACTTGTGAATAAAGACCACCTCCCAATAAAGACCACATTTTGGCTCTCCCAAGGGTGGTCTTTATAGACAGGTTTTACTGTAATTGAATATATTAACCATTTTACCTACGTTTTCTAATGATACCCACTTCTTAGTCGCTGAAAATAATGACAGAAAGTACTATTTGAGTAAGTATATCAGAAAAAGGTCATACAGCAGGTCTTATAGTTTTCTTTTCTATCATTATTCTGTGCAATATATTCTTGACATTTAATGAATGGAAATGTTACACATATAAGATAAGAAAAATACGAGATGAACTTATTGATACACGTACATTTAACGCAGTCACACATTTTGCGAATTCTTACTTGTAGTCGTTAGTTTTGAAGAAAGTGTTCGTAAATGAATAATGTTGAACTATATATCATTTGTGTGGTTTAGATACCCTGTTACATTTTATATGTTACTAAAATAATGTAATACCTGTGAAATTCATTTAATTCAAGGCTCTGTCGGAAAAGTATAATAGCGATGCTAATCCTGGTAAGCATAATAACTATAGTCAGCATGAAATAAATGGCTTTTTTATATTACTTTACTCAAATTATTGTACTTATGCACAACATTTAGTTATTTTCATGATGATTATAATCTCTTACTAATATTATTATACTGAGTGTCTTTAAGGTCATTCAAATAAATACGTATGTATTCAAATGATAAATGCATATTGTCTTTTTTAATTATATCAATGTATGCTATTTCCATTTCCATTTCCCCTTCTCCTGATAGAGTTCTCTACGCTAGATCTTAAATTGGACCAGTGCAAAGTGACCAGCAAGAAGCAGCCAATGATGAAACTTCTTGGACTCGCACGTGACAAAAATCTGGGTAATAATCTGTGATACATTCAATTTCTATTTTTACATTGGACGCTATAAAATGATACTTAATGGGCTCTGTGGCTAAAGTCACTGACAGTGTTTATTGGCTATAGCTCTGTGGGTTCGAGGCATGCTCGTGTCTTCATTGAAGGAGGTCATTCAGCAGGTTTTCAGAAGACCTAGTATGATCCTATGTAGTTCCTGGTAATACCCGAAATAATGAAGAGGGACCTAGGGTCTTCGTCTGACATTATTAGGTCGGAAGTCTGTTCAATAGAAATACATTAGCATCTGTTTTCATATTTCTATATCATTATTGTCAACTAAAAGTTTCTTCCCATTTCATGTTCTAATTGTTTAGATGGTTCTCCGAAAGACGCATTTTAAAAAAAAATGATATAAAGTTTTGTTCATTTATAAAAACAGATTCTGTATTTTCACCCTATCACAAAAGAAATAATAACTCATCGTATGTAAAATGAAAGTAAATGTAACAAAGCTGAAATGTATTGGTAGCACTGTTACCTGTTTATTCTCTAATCAATAGTTAAAATTAAAAACAAAATAATAGAATTTCTTTCTTTAACTGTCAAAGTGAACAACTCTTCAAAAATATTCTGGAATCCGAATATTCAAACGTATGCTACATCCGGTCTGACATATATATCCGAAGAAGGTACAATTTGTGTAGGAAAGGCAGGATACTACTTCGTCCACTCGCAAATAAAAGTTAAAGTTATCAGCACAACCGATAATGATGACGAAGTCGATGGTATCTTCACTCACAACGTACATCTGACCCACACAAATAACAACACGAGCTCTACTATTCTAGAAGATACAAAATCCCAATGTGAAATGGCATCAAAAGAGTCCGAACTCACGAGCGCTGTTGGTGGTGTCTTCTGGCTTGAACAGGAAGACAGATTGTACGTTGCAACATCACACCCCATACGTCTAGTACAGGGAAATAATTGTATTGTTTTCAGCATGTACAGATTGTAACTGATTTTGTCACAAAGATTTTTAAAATACTTTTTAAATAAAACAGTAAATTTGACTGTCTTCTGGATAATAACACACGCACGAACACACAAATACTAAAATGAAATTAAAGAATTTCGTTTCAATTTGTCTTGTTTATAATATCATAATTTTAGAGAATTCTTATCTTTATTATTGTCAAGAAGTTGTACAGATCTGAAAATATATTTAAATCTAGAAATTATACAAAGTATTGTGATATTTAAAATCAGCCGAATGCAAATAGTTTTGTATATTTTGTTTTGCTCTCTTATAAGCCTTTGATGTTCTGTCAGCAGAAAAACAATATAATCATTAGCAGATAAAACACATATGCAGATTTCTTTGTTTTTAAATAATGATATTGTTAGATATTTATATTACGTTTAAATGCTCTAGTATAGTAAAAACTTGATAACTTTTTTTTCCTGACAATCAATTAACGTCAATATCATAATAACACAATAAGTCCTACAAATGAAATTTACCCTTATACAAACTACTAACAAAAATGGAAAATTTTAAAAGATCAACCACTGTTATAAGAGTAAAATATAAAAAGGATATTATAACAGTTGCTCGGTCTGGGATGCTGTATTCGGCTCGAGTGAATGTTTGCCAGATCGGATCTCACGAGACGCGAAAGACCCGAGTGTGATCCGATCTTGCAAAATCCACGAGAGCCGAATATTAAATCCCAGATCTAGCTACTGTTATAATGACCCTAATTATATACCACTACCTTTTAGTTTGTTGCTTTGTTATTAATCGAAATCTTCTATGTTTATCGATGTTAAAATGAAACTAAGTGAAGTTTTTATGTACGCTATTTATAGAACTGTGTCAGGTCATGCATATTAACGAAAGTAGTCCGGCAGCATACCGTACGGAAGGGTACAATACGGAATTTAAAAGGTACTATAGGGATTTTTTACTGCCTGTTCATATTTGACTGTGATTTACAAGCCGATGTTTTACAGAATTTATATAGGTATATAATAAAATCAGATAAAATCAAATTATTGTATTTCATCTATAGGCATTTTTTCTTGCAAAATAAATATTATATCATCCAAGGACCAAGATAAAATTTTAAAGTAAATATGAGTTTAATACTGTATGTTTCTCGAAGAATATTTTATATATTTTATCAGACTTGGTATAAACAGATGCATTAGAGCAGGCATGTTTTCGTACATACATCTCGTACATTCTACACATAAGATAACTGACTGTTTTATTTACAGCTAATGGGGGAAAAATCTTTTATGAATGAAATGTTGGGGTTTTTTTTTGGGGGGGGGCGGGGGGTTGAGGGGGGGGGGGGGTTGCTACTTTAGTGCTATGTTTTTAACAGAATCGCAGGAAGTGGTTTTATTTTACAATAATTGACAATGAGTTAACAACATTTTTTGTTTTTGTTTCATTAGATTTTGTTGATCTGGTATGAGTTTTAACATTTGGCATATATAATTCAAGAATACATTTGTTGATGCAGAAAATGATGTTACATATAGATTCACATAACATTATCATATGAATAAGACTGAGAAGTCTTGAACAGTCTAATATATGTTTATATATCAGAACCATACTTTGATATAATTAGACACGATGAAGTGCTTAATATACGTCTGCGGAATAATTTCATACGGGCGTCGCCTGATTTCATTTTTTTTTACGATTCGGAGTCTTTGAAATTATCAAAACTTGGTTCTGCCGTATATTATTTCTTTTCTTATATATGTAGCGAATGAAACAGGGAAGAACTATTTTACGGCGCATGTTGCCAAATAAAGTAAATCGACGCGCAATCAGTGTAATATCAAAAACGGGAGGTAGCATGTCACGCGGAATAATTCAGGTATTCTTGAGAATCGAGTGTTTACATTCTATTTCGATTCTACGAAATGGTAGATCGAATTTGGTAGAACATGTTCTCGGTGTCTGTATGGCACCAAATGCTAAATGATTTGTCAATGTGACTATAAAATGTTATAATGCACATATATTTTTTCTTTTCTCAATATTGTTAAACGTATAGCTCTGTTCTAACTATTCTCATGTCATTCCTAACGCCTTAGAGACTTTCTAATATATATTCTACATATTTTAAATACAAATACATATGGCATTTATATAGCGCAAAAATTATAAAATATTCTATTGCACTTTACAATTACATAACACACATTTAACATATATACATACAAAATATTAACAGGATTCTAGAACTTAGATTTAAAGATTTGGACATGTATACATACTATTTTACACCACTTCTGATATTTTGTATTTTAACAAGACTACACTCATTGTTCAAGAAACTGCCTAAATAAATGTGTTTTCAGTTTTGATGTAAAGCTGGCTTCAGACTGAATGTTTTTCAGATAGCTAGGTAGATCGTTCCACCATTTGGGACCAACGACTGCCATAGATCTGTCTGCTAATTTTGTTCGCCGTCTAGGGATGTTAAAGTTAGTGTCACTTTGTGAGCGAAGTCTGTATCGTTGTCGAGTAGGTACAAACATTTCCCTCAGATATACTGGAGCTGTACCATTGATGACACGGAAGACTATTACTAAAACTTTGAACATGACTTTAGCCTTAACTGGAAGCCAGTGTAATTCTTTCAGAAGTTCGGTACTTGGTTTTTCATAGGAAGCATTCTTGACTACTCTAGCGGCATGATTTTGGACTCGCTGTAGTTTATTGATTTGGTAGGCTGGAGTTTCTGTAAATAAACTGTTGCAGAAGTCAATGTGAGAATGAACCAATCCATGCACTAATGATCCAGTTGACTTTTGTGTGAGATGATTCCGTGTAGCCCTAAGATTTCGTAACTGCACATGAGCTATCTGACACTTTTTCTGAATGTGACAGTCAAAGTTGAGTGTATTGGTCATAGTTACACCTAGGTCTCTGACATGATCGACGCATTTTACGTCACACCCTCCAACGTTTACACTTGTGATGTTCAATTTCGCTAACTTTTGTCTTGTTCCATACATAATAATTTCAGTTTTAGACTGATTCATTTTCAGTTTGAAGGTTGTCATCCATTTTATGAATTCATTGAGACAACTGTCGAGTTGTTGAAGAACAGTTGTCTCATTTTGAGAATTTCCATCTTGAACTTTTAACGCGGTCTTGTGGTCGTCCGCGTATCCATAGAGATCAGCTGGATATTTCTGCACCACTCGGTAAAGAGCCGATATATACAGGGTAAAGATCACTGGTCCGGCACAAGAACCCTGCGGGACACCAAACCTCAGTGGCTCCGTGTCAGATGCTGACTGTTCGACCAGAACTTTCATTGTTCTGTTTGTGACATAAGATTCTATCCATTTCAAGGGAGTGCTATGTATTCCAAAGTCATCTTGAAGGATTTGAATCAGTATCATGATATCGATGGTATCGAACGTTGCACTCAAGTCGATCATGACCACGATTGTTATTTGATTTTCATCTATGGTTTCCAAAAGATCATTATACATTCTGATCATTGCTGTTTCAACCCCATGATATTTTCTGTAGGAGATTGTTAGCCTCTATATGCTTGTTGATTTGATTTAGTGCAGCTTTTTCAAGAATTTTGGAGAGGAATGTTAAATTTGAGACTGGGTGATAGTTTTGCAGTTGAAGTGGGAGACCTTCCTTCTTCAACAAAGGTTTTATCACAGCACTTTTCCATTCCTCAGGGAACACACCAGATAGCAGTGGTCGATTTACAATTTCTGTCACAACGGGAGCAAGTTGTGAAAAATGCTCCTTTAATTTCTTAGTTGGTATCACATCAAGTTCACAAGTTGTAGATTTTGATGCATATACAAGTTTCAAAATATCGTTTTCGGAAAGTGGTTTGAACGCAGTAAATGTATTCTTAATCACAGGTGGATTTGAGTAGGAAGAATTACCATTGGGTGTTTCAGTTGATATGTTATCAAGATCATTTCTCAACTTGATTATTTTATCAGCAAAGTATCGTAGAAAGTCCTTTGCCAAAGATACTGCACTTGTGTGTAATGGGAGCGGATTGTCCTTCGACCTTCCCAGTAAATCGGATGTTACAGCATATAGCTTTTTGATGTTTTCTTCTGCTTCTCCAATCTTGTTCTGGTAGTACTCATCCTTGGCCCTAGAAAGTTCAGCACTATATACACTTCCTACAACGCCATACACTTTCTTTGAAAGGTCAGATTTGTCATTCATAAAGATTTTTTCTATTGATCGTTTGTATTGTTTCAGCTGTTTTAGGTATCCAGAGTACCAACGAACTGTCGGTCTACAGAGAATAGTTCTTTCCTTTAGAGGGGCATGTTTCTGAACAATGTCGGACGTGATTCTAGTGAACTCAGACACAAGATCATTGACATTGGACGAGTTCACTACAATGTTATTTAATTGACCGAATTCTGATTATAATATGTCACTGGATACAGATTTCCAATTGCGAGATTTGATTTCTTTCCTGATCAAGAGAGGGCGACACTGTTCAATGTTACAACTAACAAAGCAGTGGTCAGAGATGTAATAGTCTGGCAAAGGTTATGAGACATCCACACGTTTGTCTTCTAGCTTTGTGATGATCAGGTCAAGAATATGACCACCAGAATGAGTAGGAGCATTGACATGTTGAACCAGTCCAAAAGATCTCAAACACTGCTGAAATTGTTTTGTGTAGCAGTCTGACTTATTATCCATGTGGATGTTAAAGTCACCTAACAGCACCAGAGACTCGGATCTTGTCGTTATTTCTTCAAGAAACTCAGTGAATTCTGTCATAAACATAGCCTGAGTTACTGGGTGTCTCTCCGAATATGGCGGTCTATATATACCAAAGATGTAGAGGATGAATGATTGACTACGTATTTTCCATTCAGCACATTCAAAGGACTGAAAGGTTTCTGCTGGGCATCTTGACACTTTGAGATTGTTTCTGTATAATAGGGCAAGTCCTCCACCTTTACGGTCGGGTCTCGGGACATCATCAAAGCAGTAACCATCCTGAGACAATTCCCCCCTGACAACGTCATCACCATCCGGCTGTAGCCAAGTTTCAGTGATCACACAGAGGTCTATACCCTCCTCTAATATGTGCTGGAGAAGGTCAGAAGACTTTCCTCGCACAGATCTTATGTTCACAGTTGAAAGTTTCAGTTGTTTCTTTCTTTGGACATTCAATAAAAATGAATGATCTAGTTTAATTTGGATCAAATTTGAACGTTCCTGTTGTTTCTTTCTGTGTGCATTTGATATAAATGTATGATCTAGTTTAATTTGGGTCGAATTTGTCAAGTGAATATCAGCTTTAGATTTTATCCTCGGGCGACCAGCTCGTTTACCTCTGTATTTCAAAAGATTATACTTTTTCAACATAGTTAATGTTTCTTTATTTGGTATTGTATACCTCCTAGGCAAATCTCTATAATCCAGTAATTGGTCTCTACTGTATTGTCTACCTGTACACGGATTAGCAATAATTTCGAGTGAGATGCTGTTCACCAAACTGACTGAAATTATTGAAATGTTACTCCAATATTTGCCAAATTACAATTGTTTACATCAAAGTTATTCGTAAATCCAATGATAATTCCACAAAATAAATTCTGCAGTATGTTGGTCACCAGTTTATTAAAAACTGAGCCAAAAATCCAATCTCTAGAATCACTGGTTTTTGCAAAAATAATCCAGTTTTGCAGAGCAGAAAAAATTGCAGCCTACACCTGGCGCAAGACTACAAAAGGTAACGATAATCAAATTTATAATAAAAACATAAAAAAGGTTTTAAGCGTGTTTTATACAAAATTTACAGTTAGGCATCTTTAATGGTTCTTATATGGCTTGTGGTAAAATGATACTGACAATCTCCAATTAGTAAAGACAACCAAATATTGCTGCATAATACAGATGGTGTTTTATGTTTACTGTAAACTAGTGGTCTTCAAATTGCATAATTTGATTTCTTAATATTACATTTGTATTACCTTTTATCATGGTTCCATTTTTTATGTTTTACTATAAATTTGATTATCATTACGCAGATTAAATGTTTTTGAATTACTATTAGTGTACTGAGAAAATGTTGTAAAAGTTCTAACAGTATTGTTTGAGTAAGGTTAGTGTAAATGTGCTTGGTTTATGATCCTCATAGGGGGGGGGGGTGCCACCTCGTCTGTCTATCCGTCCGTTCTACTGTTCGTCCATCACACTTCTTGCCCGGATAATAACTCAAAAAAGTATTGAAGGTAAAAGTTGTAACTCTATATAATCATAGGGCTCATTTAGAAAGTGCAGTGAGACAAGGAATCATAACTTTAGGTGATCCCGTTTTTTTTTTCAATTATCTCCCATTTTGAACATTTTGTCTTGAACATAACTCGAATACTTTGTAAGGTATTGCCTTGATACTTTACATACTCATAGAGATCAATGCGAGGGAGTGCAGTAATAAAGAACCACAGCTATTATTGACCTCATGTTTTGTTACGAGTTAAGTCCATGTTTCGGAGAAAAAAGTTCGAACATCATCAAATCGTAGAAAGAAAACATTGTTTTACATGAAACTTTAACAGCATATAAAACATCTATATAATTTTACAAAACCATTGTCAGTTGACTCATATATATATTGAATTCCGGAAAGGGACTGCATGAAGGGGCCACACTTCTGGACAGTTCAGCGTCTTTAAAAGCTCACCAGTTTTAAAAAGCTGTTACATGTCTTCGTTTTGATGCATTTACAACAACGTACGAGATTTAAACTTAACATAACTAGGTAAAACATCGTTTTTGACAATTGTTTACATTTATTTCTTTACAAATGGCATTCTTTTTTAAAAGGGGGGCACCTCCTTTAGAATATTTGACTATATGGGACAGAACAGTAAAACATGTAATGGACAGATAAGTTGTTTGTCAAGATGCTGTTTGTTTACTAAAACTTTTTGTTGTTTTGTAATTTACTGCTAAACCTTAACAAAACCTTTATTACTAAAAAGCCCCTTATGCACCAGGAATTTTGAGAAGCAACATCGATGTTACCTTTTTCCTTGTTTTGTTAAATTTGTAAGATTAAAAAGTGCTAAATATGTTTAGTGATGATGTTACAAATGTATAGTCTTGTACTATTTAGTTGTTTCCTGGTGTAAAAAAGTTATATCACTATGATAAACAACTAGTTAGAAAACAAAAGGATACCTAGCATTTAAAGAAATAGTGACACGAATCTTTACCTTCCCCCTTATAATGTGTGCTCGTTTGATCCACCAAATCCGCTTTAGGGTTTTCGTTTATTGCGGCTTTAACTTACAAGATCTAGATAATTCTGGCTTGCTTCAGCGCTTTTGAATTTTAATAATTGTTTTATAATGTTGTTATTTTTGTTGTTGTTGTTTTTTATAGTAAAATTCTGGTAAAACCGCAAATTTGAAATATGATTTTTTAAAAAGGCTAGCATACTATTGCAGGGAAATGTTGTTTTTGTGATAAAAATGAATTCAGATATACTCAGTTTGGAAGTTTTATAACAATCGATGTACAAATAAAGAAAAGAAAGAATTTTAAAGATATTTTGGTTTCAGACATGTCTGAAATTTATAATGGAAATAAATCATAGAAATAGTTTTAGGATAAAAAAGTATGCAAAACTAATCACAATATTTTGAAAACTGGTAAAATTTAAGATAAATCAAGGAAAAACGCACTTTTTTCTTTAAAGCGACTAACCCACACATCGTGGTGTCAGATTATAAAAATCAAATTTTGGCTATATTCACTTATATGCTGCATATTCGATGTTCTTACAATATATTTTTCGTCAAATTCTGTTGAAAATCGTTGTTTTCCTAATAAATTTAAGATAAAAAAAATCGTCTACAATTTCTGATAAGGGTTTCCCGGTTTATGAAAAACGGAATTCCCGTAAGCAAATGTCACGTGATTATCAATAGAGTGCACACGAATAAGTATCGCACACGATTGTGACGTTTTGAAATAAAAACAAACAAAATAATACAAAGACATTAAACATCAGTACACTTAGTACGTTTACGATGCAGTCAGTGATTTCTCGTTGGCCTAGTGCGGTTATGGTGTTTCGTCGGGAGTTCGATTCCCAGACCCGTTAAATTTTGTCTTTAATTTTTTCTTCACTATAATTCAATGAGGACAAAACAAGTTAGTAAATCTAGTTTTAACATGTTCACTTACATTAAATGTCACAATTGACACGTTACTGTGTCTAAATACACTCCATCTTTTATATTAAGCTTTTCTGTGATATTTTAAACCTGTACGGGTTAGTTTTATAAGTTTTATAACAATCTTACTATTCACTTTAGTAAAGCATTGCCCGGCCATAATTTTAGGTTTGATTGATTTATAGAGACTACCACTTTTATACGAATAAAGAAACAAAACAATAATTAGAAACCAGAGAAAAACAAACTTACACAATGTATGTAATGCAAGCTGAAAAAAATAGGGACTCCCAACGAAAAGGTATAATACAAATTCCGTAACCGCTCGGCAAACGAGGAATCACTGTCTAAATCGTAAACTTATTGCATTGTCTTAATTTTATGTTATTTTTCGCTTCTAAACGCCATAATACTGTGCTTTAGGTAGTGTTATTCGGTACGATAGTGGTTTTTACCTAAATAAGGCAAAGTAAATCATGCGGACTTCCCCAATCGGTAGACGAGTATATAAATTGACAAATCAAACTACATGCACGCTTTCATTTTGCTGCCCACACGTGATGATAGCGTCTAAAAGTACTGTCGCGTCCCGTTCTAGATTTATCAATGTTTACAAAATAAATCGTTGTAACGGTTTACAAAAAGTCATGAGAAAAACTGCAAACAATTCGAATGTTCCCGTAATTCTGGAAACTATAAACTGGTCAATCATTATGTTTCATGTAAATATATGAAACAGTGGCGGTATTTTTCCTTTCGGTGATAAATTATTTGAAAAATTACAATTTACATTGTGTGGGTTAGTCGCTTTACGAGCACAAACTGGAAACAGTTTTATAATCATTTTTAGTGTCAAAAGGTTTATTGAATCTAAATTTTTTTTATTTAATTTAGTAGTAAAACTCGCCATCCATTCAAAGACGTAGAGCCAGATAGAATTAACCCCATTTCCTTTAAATTGTAAACAATTTTGAATCTCGATTGATGTTACAATGATAAAAACACGTCAATATATTTTTGTACATGGCGTTCATGCCCTAGGACAGTGCCATTTTTCGTTGAATTTTATTTTCCATCAAGTTAGAGACTTTTAGTGATAATTACAGCCTATGAATCTATATATAATTGTGTTCCGTTTTTCTACGCAGTATTGTTTTTATTCAAACAAGGTAAAGAATTTGAATCGGGAGTCTTGTTTATAAATTAATTTTTTTATCAAAAACCGTATGTATTAATTTGTTATTGTTTTGAAATAAGAAAAGAAACATTGTTTTAACTATTGATTGTTTATAGAATAGAATTTGTTGAAGCATAAACTAATTTTTGTATCAAAAACGGTATGTATTATTTTGTTATTGTTTTAAAATAAGAAAAGAAACATTGTTTTTACTATTGATTGTTTATAGAATAGAATTTGTTGAAGCAAATAGCGCAACCAAGCAACATAACAGCAGACTCGGTTTGATTGAGTCTGTTCATGAGAGCTAACGAAATATGCAACAACTCTCAATCCACTAGCACCGGCTTACACGGAATTCTGTTATGGTAAAAATGAATGATCCCAAAGAAACAGATAATTTAACAACACCGAGTCCAAGTACAGGGGCAAAAAGTCTGCTATTGTGATAGTTAATAAAATCGCAGACTCGGTTTGATTGATACTTTTCTTGAAAGGTGATGGAAACTGCAACCCTCCTCACACCCTCTAGCACGGGCTTATACGGACGCAAGTTTATTCCACTTAAATTTGCATATATATGCATACTTGTATTGTAACATATATTTTAGACATGCGTTTTAGTTTGTAATACACGTATGGGAAGTTCCCCGACCCGAAGGGAGTTATGTTGGATTACCACATGGTGATGTAAATAAGGAAAGAACGATATACCTCTGTAAATAAGGAACGAACGATATACCTCCTAAGGTTGATAAGACTCACAGGAGGATATATTTCACTGTAAAACATCTCCAGTGTATATAGAGGATCTAAAACGAAACTTACCGAGCAACATTTTTTTTTAAATTTTATTTAAGTCGTTTAATGAAGTCAATGCGGAAAGACACAAATGTAATATTCTTTTCATCACATGTTGAAACATCAACATTTCTTCTTCCTTTTCTTATTATAGGCAAAGTAAATTCGACCAACGTCTCCTACAAATACACGACGCAAACGTCAAAGCTTTATAACTCTAGTGTATCATCAAATTTATATTATTGCTTTATTTCACTCCAAATATGTCAAACATGTGATAGAGATAGTACCTAAGTTTTTCAAATCATAGGTTTAGAGTTAAAAAGCTTTGAAATGAAGAGAAATGTCCATATATTTCTCAAAAACAGAAATATAGACAATATTTTAACCAGAAGTGCGGAGTTATGAGCATTTAATATTTTCATGATAACGAAAATTTTGTGATCAAGGAAATGTAACTCTTCTTGAACATGGAGAGCATAAACATCAAAGGGACATAATATAGTCAATATTTTCTAATTGGGTGCATTTGATTTAACGTTCAACTTTGATCTGGATTGCTAAATACTGATCCATGATACTGTGTGCTAAAAATTTAAAACATCTGGAACAGTCTATTAACAGCAAAACTATGCTTTAGCAGAATCTAAATAGTTAAGCTCTAACTGGGACTCGAACCCAGGACCTCTCACCCCTAAGGCAGACACTCTACCACTTCCCTATAACAGCAGTAGCTAATAGCTATGCAGTTTAATTGCTGGATTACATTGCGTGAACTGGAACAATAATCGGTGAACTCCGGATTATCGGCGTATTCGCTTTGTTACCTAACGGCAATTTTTGTGTAAAGAAAAAGTATAATCTAATGCTGCCAACGTCATAATTGGTCTAATCTGCCCAAATTTCTCTGACGTGTTGTTCAGAGTATGAACTTACTAACTGGCAGTACCAGTGAAATATTACTTACACTGAATCTTTTATATTTGCCCTTTTTGCAGCTGCCGAACGGCAAAGACGATGAGATTTGTCCAAATATAAGTAATTATTTTACCAGTTTTTAGAGGATTTCAATTGATGGGAAATTACAGTTACAAACTAAATACCTTTCTGCAACACATGGAGTCATTAGCATTCACTGTCAATCAGTATTATGACTGAGATCGACTGTCATTCATTCATTTAAAAGTTTCATAGACAGAGTCCGTTGTTTACATTTTTATCGTAACCGGTGCACTTGTAAAAATCACTTTAGTTTGAAAAATCAAAGTATGCGAAGAGCTATGGTACGGTCTCTACATGTGATAGAAGGTTTTCTCGTTTGAACTGCTGTAAATAATTATATTTAGCTATTAGTCTGTAATATAGAAATATATCTACATGCGTGAAAATAAAAATCAAGATTACGATGAACTAATTGTCTCTTGTTTTCATTTATCGATGTATAATGCTTCTATATAGGTGAATGGCATCAGTAATTATTATCACAAATGGAAATCTATCAACATTTTGTTAGTTTGTCTTTGTTTCCTATATATGTTTGTCCATTGTTTACACTCTCCCTCTCCCTATCACTACGGCATTATTTATCAAAGTTAGATACAAAATATATGGCAGTAAAATCTTGGTCAAAATATCAAATAATACAAGCAGCTCGAAGGAAATTGACCAAATTCACACTGTGGGGAATCACATGATCAAATAAATCTCCGAACCAAAGTTGTATTTTGAAGAACATGAAAACATGTCCAACCATTATAAGATATGAAATTTAAACATATGACTAATAAAAATTGTTAAATATGTAGTTAAATTATTATATATGTAGTTGACACTAATTATACACTAGGTATCATGTAATTACAAACACTAAGGAAAACAAGAAGTCTTAGTTTCTTGGAGTGTTCCAGACAATCAGAAGGTTAGTGATTGAAATCTATATATAATTTTAGACAGTGTGCGCGCTTAGGGAGGCTGCGTTTTTAGAGCGGGGCTTTCACTGTTGGATATTCTTCCTTGTTTTTAGGATACATCTATGTTTCCATATGTTAGGCTACATGTGTATATCTTAGATTTACAGCAAAATATGTTTCAATATTATCCCATATTATTCATAAATTTATTTTAGTTTTGAGATTATCTTTATCATGTGGTTTCACACAGTTATTCAGTCATGTTACACTCTAACAACATTTTAGATCATAATATCTTGATCGGGTTAACTTACGGTCTTAACCGAACAAGTAGGCCGAGAGTTATAATGGTACTTCTGGAAAAAGTAATACATATTGTATTTCATAATATGTACTCAAATCTTCTTCATACGTAATGAGAATATTGGTTCGTTTGACTTTATTTTATGGGCAGAACAAACCAGTAGATTAAGAGGTATGTGCCCTTGATTTCTCAAAAAGACAATATTACATTATTATTTCTACTCGGCAGCACATTCAGGTCTAATATGTAAATAGTATATTTATACCAATAATTTCATCACACTACTAGTTTCGTCAGATGTTATTTATATCTGATACCAGTATAGTTATGTAAATCTTGTTGAAGTAGGAATATGGATTGGGCCTGACTTTAATTGCTGCGTCACGTGCTTATAATTAAGGACTAATTTCCATGTTAACTCCTGCACATACAACAAATACTGCACTTTGTATGAGCCGGCACGAGTTCATATCTTATGTTTACATGTGATGTTCATCATCAGTTGCGTCGGTGGCTTTATCTTTGTTTTCTCACCTTTACTCATCTAGAAACTTGCTAAGAAGGATAATCTCATTGAAATTTAGGCCAAGTTTGAATATCAGTCATGTTGCATCAAGCATCCGTCTTCGACAGAAAAATACCTGAATACAATACAAGCTCTTTGTTTTTTTGTTGTTTCATTGAAAACGTTACGAATTAAACCACTTTTACACTTGAACTGTGCAGTCTGTGAATATTGGCTTACAGTCTTGTAGGTCGAACTTTTAAGCTGTCTTCAAAATAGAATTAATGCTTAGTAAACCTTGGCAATCATCCATTAACGACTGCCTATTTATCCATTATGCACGCTCATAAGCGAAGTCGGACAAGAATGAATTACAGTGCCTTAATGCGTGCTTATTAAAATTTTGATTATAAGATGACGAAACGAAAGTATTTATTTCTTATTATATTCTGCGCGGAGTATATGAGTATATTTGTCCTATAAAGATTTAACTATTGTTAATCTGCAGGTTACTAGTACAAGTGTTATCACGATCAGAAAAAGTAGGGAAATCCCCATTTTTTTCACTTAGTTTCGAGGGACCCTCTCAAAGTAATATTACACGATATTGTTTATTTTTCAATCAATTACGCGGGACCGTCTCAAAGCAATATTACACGATATTGTTTGTTTTGCTCTTGCGTTATTTACTCATGGTAGCTGATTTATGTCATACCTATTTGTCGTTCTGCTAAATTTGGGATCCTCAGCAGTAATTTGGCCTCAGACTATAAATCATATTAAATGTATTACCTCTTAATGTTTCAATTGTAACTAACATGGAATGATAAAAATAACTATTACGCGGTTTGTATCATATCCAATCTATTTTACAATGCCCTAAACAAATAGAGAACCAATATAAGTCACAACATTTTTAAAACAATAGCCAGCCTGAAAAGGATGTAAATATAATGCCATTACCACTTCTGACGGAACAGTCATGAGTTGCATAACCTCTCCTGACAAAAACATGATCACCTGCATTTACTTTAACAACTATTGTCCCAGTAGCAGAATGGTCGTCGTTTATTTCATCAGAATTTGCAAATGCGGTTCCTTTGACTTGTCCATTGACAATCATTTCAGCAGTTACGAAAGTACGGCGTACGGACCCAACAGTTAATGTAAACACGTATGTCCCTGTTACAGGCACGTCAAAATTGCCATCGCTCACGTCGTAGTTATTTCCGTTGTCCGTTTCCTGTAAAAAACAACAGAAAGCTTCCTGTGATAACAATGGTAAATAGTGTTAGGTAATTTAACATTGTTCTATACAATAAGGATATATGGTTGGACTCGCCAAACTACAAAGTCATACTGGATTTTTCAACAAAGTTCGACGTCTTTATGCTCAGAAGTTACACTATACATTTGTACTTATTTTCTTTTATATATTATTATGAACATGTACTCGAAATAAATCATGTAATACACAGTATTACTATCGTGTATCTGACGTTCTACAGGTATAAACAACATTTTATAAAAATCTCAACATAAAACATTAAGAAAAATGCTAATTTAAGCAATATTTGAAAAAGAGCGCTTATTTATCTTTCCCAAACTCTGCAGAATTAAAAACAAACGCGTATATGCAATATCAAAAAGGACTGACTGATAGATTTAATGGAAGTAACGTTACCTCAACATCGAATACAAATGTTTAATGAGTACTATAACATCGGTCGCCACTTAGATGTACATGGAATGCAATATTTGTTGCTGATAGGACTACAATAGAAGAAGGGATAAAACGTTGTTACATTTTATTTCGAAAATAAATGAATAATGATAAGACTGATACTTAGACCAGCTGCTCATTTAATTGCCTGGATTTTCTGCGAAAGTTTAAAATGATACTTAGTACATAGTATTGCAAGGCTGATTTATGCATATACTGTTATATTCCAATCGACGCATAGATCTGCAACCATTCTGACAATTGACATAAACTGATCAATTTTCCTTCTATGGAACAACTTTGTGCGAATAGATACCCGCTATGTATATACCATAGTCCGGCGAAGACGAGAACTAAAAAGAATATTGAACCGGATAATAAACTGCACTTGAACCGTTCACTATGAAACAGTATTGGGGCAAAAAATACAGCTTTGCACCGCTGCATCGGGCCTATCCACATCACTATCCGACAACTGAAGACTTGCCACTATACGACATTCATTTGTTAACATGGTACCTTCTTTATTAGTCTATGCTAATGATGTTTTCGGTCATAATATGACCTAAACATCCACTGTATTTGTTAATGATAAACATGCATCGTACCTTCCCCTGTGGATTTAGCGATGTGTTAAACAGTAATTGTGCATTGTGACAATTGTAATTCATACAACTGTATACATGACGTAAAAAGTTTTAAATTGTCAGAATAAATAACACTTTTTCAGAAGCAAGAAAATACACGAACTACCTCAGTAAAGTCGTGGTTACGGATGCTGAAACCGGACCTATACCACGTTTCTATACATCCGATAACCGAACCGACGCAAAACTAATTCTCTAAGTGTATCTCAGGACTAGCTATTTACAAAATAAGTATTATACTCTACCCAACTACAAAAACAAGCACGATTTCGTATTGCAGTGTAAACGACAGCTCACGATGACGGATCATCATCTTACACGTTTCTATGGAAGAAGCTATTTAAAACTTCTGCCTCGATCAAATATTCAGACATGGTTTATATATGCATTTCGTAGTTTACGGTAAATATAGCGACAAGCTATTTAACTAAAAAAGCATAAGTGAATCCATATACTCTACCCAGCTACATAAACAGATATGATTTTGCCATGCGGGAGTCTAATGATGCTGGAATAAAAAGAAATTAAATGTTTTACTGTATGTTTGCAAATAAGTGGTACATCTTTTTGCTCACGGCTGTACGCAATATTCAAATAGTATAAGGTTAAATATAGGCTAGGTGCTGCATCGATTACCGAATAAATAGATATATATATAGGCAGACGAAAACTTCCGAATCGGGAACATGAGCGCCATCTGATGTAATAATATGGCACTTTCAATATAATGAATACAGCATATAACACCTATATATTACAAAGCAAGACGCATTTTTGCATCAATAATGTTTCATAGTTTACTTGTGTATTACTTTTGGTACCCAGGGCATGCGCGACACAAAGCGGGTATCCAGCGCAGTGAGTTGTTTCCAGTGTCAGTTTCTCTCTTTCCCATCTTCTAGTATTTTAGAGTATTGATAGGAGTGCATTGTTAAAACATATTGAAATTGTAACAAAACATATTCTATGACCGCCACACATGGTCAGTTCTTATCGAAATGATGAAATTTATTAGTTGACATGGGCGGTGGAAGGGGGACCTTGACCCCAAGCGTCTGTGGTTGAATGTTTTTCTCCATTCAAATATGATAGTGTACAGTTCATATTGTCTTTGTATAAAATCTCGAAAAAAATCCTCTCGGTCGTATTATTCATAGCTTTGCAGTAGAGAGAACTAAGAAGTCTGTTTAATGACCATACATTTAGCATATGATATACACTCATTGAATGACTGGCCAGACAATAGTCAAAAGTATTGGCCCAAGATCCAAAAGGCCGAGAGCACAGAGTTTTAATTAACTTTTGACCATCAAGCCAATCGATATGTGTTTTATTACATAACATCAGAGAAAATTATCTTTGGACTGGTCATTAATTATTGCTGAAGCATTCTATAACTTTCAGAGAATCTTAGTTGCACATAAAACCAACGTTTACCTGTGAAACATTTGTTAGAATTTCGAGGAAAATAATGTTTTAATATTTTCATGGGCCAGAATCTTGAACTGGGAACATTTTTCTGGCCATAAAATTGACCTTGCTATTAAAGAGATCAAAAAAAATAATAATAATCCTACTGCCAACCAATGACGTATCTTAGACATCTGAACCGAAATGTATGAGCAGATAAGTTATGGATTAAATGGATCAAAAAGTGGTAACAGTTCAAAGTAATTCACTCTCATATTTATAAAAAGAATCAAATACCAGCTATCAGAATTGAAATCAATAACTTACAACTTCTTCTTTTTTTGACATTAGCGTCATCTTTAACATCATTCCATTTGTCCATTTCTCCATTAACACTTTTACGCATTCCTTCTTTGGCTTCAAGGATAAGAATTCTTTCTTTGAGCTGATCTATCTCAGCAGATTTTTCTGAACGAATAATATCCAACTGACTTTTTTGAGTTTTTATTACTTTTTCCAACTCAGAAAGTCTTTGTTCAGTTTCATCTGTTCCATAAACAGGTAACATGAAACAGAAAGAAAATGCAATCTGAAACAGACAGACAAAAATATGAGACATTTTCTTTGCTATTTCAAACGTTTCGTGTTTATATCAGTAAAGTAAGAAAGACAGTGTTGAGAGCATGTTCAGGGCATGCGACGTAGATAAGATTGATTTGTGACACAGACAGCTGTTATAATCTGCAGTTTGGTTATAATTTAGTATAGGGTCCATTTTAGGGCAAATATCAGTTCATAACGTCAACATTATTGCTTTGTTTCTTCATGTGAAAGTTGCATGTATTAGTCTTATAAAGCAATGTCTTCTGGTCAAATTATTTCAAAGTTTATTTGTTGAGTATATGGAATAATATACATTTATAGCTTTACAAGACTGAACTTAACGTTAATGTAAAGTGTTTACTTACGATATACGATATGATTACGTCATATCACTTCTCAAGTAATTTTCGTTATGGAATTTTATATATTACAAGTACCACTAGGAGACTTTGATCAAAACATGAATTTATTGCAAACATTTTGAATGTCTGAAATATTGTTACGTTGCACTTAACGATTTAGTCGGTGCAAATAATGTTCCCCTTATGACTCTATAATTAGTTGCAATAAGAATGATGTATATAGAGTTTAGAGTCAAAAAAGCAAATCCTGGCAAAAATGTCCATCTCATTAAACTTACCAATGGCTTATTACATGAGGACTCATATTTGGAAAAGTCGACGAAACCATTTATATTACATGTCATATGTTATAATCGATACTTACTTTGAAGCATTTAACGGCTTTTTATTTGTGACTTATCAATATACAAAGTCATATTCAATGCAAAAATGTTCTAACTTTTCCAAACACATCTAGCCTATTAAAGTTGTTTTTAAGATACGGGTAGGTTAGGATGTTAAAATATTAAGCGTCAAAGAAAAGATAACACCAAGATGCACTATATGTTTTTCTGTTACTAAATTATTAGATATACACAAGAAAATAAAGTTCTTTGGTCTGATAAAAAGTGCTTTTTTATTACATGTATATACGAATATTCTGTCACAATTACAGAAAGTATTTACTTACAGGCACCAATGTTTCAAACATAATTACTCATAATTGGAAGTTATTTGCATCCTGGGTATATTTTGGATATTGCAATCCATAATCTACCAACACTATTTTGACTTATTTTGTATAGATTTGAACTTGATTTTTTAAAAAGGCACTGGTTGTCTTTCGTACTTGTTGTATTTATAAAGCATTAATTTTTATAAATAGTATGTTTTAAGGACATTGTTGAAACAGAACCTTACTTAAAGGTTACAGAAAACTTAAATACGCATTATAAAGTTGTAAACGCATAAATCATTTAAGACAACTGAAGTTTGCAAGTTTCATCATCATCATCATCATCACCTCCTCCTCCTTCTTCTTCTTCTTTATCTTTTTCTTCGTATTATTATTATTATTACTATTATTACTCTTATTATTATTCCATTCATCACAAAATTATCATAGCACTTCTATACAGTGAATGTCTTCAAACTACTATAATATTTAATCATTAGGGAATAGTCTAAATCAAGTGATATTGTTAATGTTTTGGAATTCTATACAGGAAATCCCCAACCCAAACTCTGGCCTCTATATGGTCTGAACTTATTTTTACATAATACAATAAATTACGCGTTACATTTTGTGTGTTAGGGCAGGGATTTCCTCATAAAAATACCAAATTACCTAAGTTTTAAATCCATTCTATAATTACTGTGATTGAGGCAAAATATATGTTTTTGTAAGTATACCACAAAAGTTCCAATCATAGTTAAAATTAATATCGAAAAAAATATAGGATATGAATAGCAAATGTTTTATTTCAGGTATTTTAGCAATGTGTAAATTGAGACCCAATTATCATTAGTTTACGCAAAAGTCATTCAACTATAACAAGATTTTAGCAAAAATAAATTGGCGGCCATTAGTAGTTACACATTGACAACACATCGCGCTTTTGTACATGATTTCGTCTTTTAGCCAGTGTTTTATTGAGTAATGCATTAAACAACTGAAAATAGTTAATACAGGTGAACATTATGTACAGGTGCTTATTCTATCGGGCGATAATCATTTATTTTTTTGTAAATTTTCTGACTTCCGACATTTGATGTTGGCTGTATGATTGTTTTCAATATATAAAAAACTGTTTATATTAGTTATGACTACAAAAATACAGTCACTAGAGGGAGTAAAATGGCATGAAAACATGACCGGTTTTGTTTTATCTGTTTATATCAAGGTATAGATTAATACAAAATTCAAGAGTTTGAAAATTTCACCACGCCATATACATCACTTTAAACTAAGTAATGCGAATTAAAGCATCGTTTCAAAGAATTTATATTTTCCATTTTAATTTCTATTTAAGGTCAGCAGAATTCTGTGCTAGATGATGATGTCTACAACGAAAGACTGCTCTGGAACATATAACTTAAAGGTACGTTTCAAGGTAACTTTTTAAACGTTATGATTATTTTGTAACTGTTGCTCATAGAGGTTATCTCTCTTGACAGTTGAATATTCTGTAAAACTATTATCTGCTTGTCAAATTTACGCCTTTAGTGTGGTCAGTCACATCGAAACAATATTGATTATTGTTTATTTTTTCGTATATTTTGTCAGATAATTATAAAGAAACAGAGAGGCCTATTACATAAAATGATCCCGTTTAGAAATCCATGTTTTACCATTTTTTTATTAAATTTGGTAATTAACCTCCTGTCACTAACACCCCTAACCCACCATATTATCCCCTGATTAACTGATTATCTATAATAAATATTGAACGACTGTCTTAGTGCTAACAGCATTTTTCATGCGATAATGGGAATATTATACTGTGTATATGAAAATTGCTATAGACTTTACTCGGAAAAATTGCTTGCAAAACTTTGATGATACGATATTGACAGCATAAAAACACTTGAAAGTCAATTTATGCCATGTTGGTAGGTTGGCATTCGCTGTTCAACTTTGAAACTTGTGCAAGGGAATAATCAATAAAGTGGATAGATATTTATTAGTTTAAGTAATTCACCATAAATATATACATCATAGATTCACCATAAATATATACATCATAGAGGAGTATCTATCCGTTTAATGTAATTAAAGACCACAATTGCACATAACGATTACTCTAATCTGATAGTGGTTAAGGTGTCGACCGCTCAATCTCAAGGTCGTGGGTTCGTGCGCCACTGGAGGTCAAAACGACGCCTTCTCATATGACACTAGGTCTGTTTTTCACATTAATTTTAAAAATAGCTTGACGCTTTTATCACACTCTTCTTTCATTACATAAATGGTATACAACACAAAAAAGCAAACACTGACCAAAGCTAGGAAAAAATAACAAATTGTGAGGTCGAAGACAATTCAACTAGCTACAAACGTGTGAACGGACATTCCTGAAGAGATGTAGTGTGATTGAAATGGAAAAGTTCATCAAAAATATTTTGTCAGTGGAGAAATAAAGGCTTCTTTCTTGGGTAAACAATAGCGAATAACCAATTAGCTTTAAAATGAAAAACGTCAAATCGGTAAAGTTTAAGTCTTAACATAATAAAATATAACGTTTATGTATGATAAATTGAACTGAAATTTTCATAGATGGAAAAAGTGGTTTGAAGATACAGTTTTTGTTTTGAAGTGTTACCAGAAGAAACTGCTCACTCTTACAACCACCACCTTATCCCCCCTCCCCCCCTCCCACACACAGCATCCTTCAATCCATCATTGAGCCAATTTGTGACAGGTTTAAAGAGAAGTCTTTCAATACACTAAACAGAATCTCTACTACCTCTGCTTGGGCAGTTTGAACACGCAAATATTTATTTTTAGTACAAAATGTTAAAGGTGCGAAAAACAATTTGGTTCGAATAAAAACCACCGCCCAATTCGTTCGAAATGATTTAACGATCTGTTCAGATCGTTAAGCACGACACATTATGTTGTGTTAGTGTATTGTTTTCAGCTTGAACCTTTCGGCTAGGATGGTTCTAATGCTCCCGTTTTAAAAGCTTTGGGTATTGTTTAATCACCCTGGGATATGACGTCTGCCTTTTAATTTTGTCTTTTGGCAGTTTATGTGATATGAAGGCTTCATAACCACAGATCCACTCTCTATATTCCAGTTTGTTTAGTTCTGCCTATTGTTTTCTCGTTTAGGGCATAGCCATTATTTTATCTAGGGACCATACGCTGCTTTTCGTGGAATTGAACTCTGTGCATCATTAAAGTTCTGTGCGCACCGCCGCATGAATACATCTGCGGATGTCTCTAATTTATATTCTAGTACTAATAGCATGTGTAAAGGCTCAAATCGGGCCTAGAGGGTGCGAACGGTAGCATGTTTTTTCCACTACCAGGTTCAATCAAACCGAGCCTGCAGTCGTGATGGGTGATCTGTGGTTTTCCACTTTTTTTTTACATTGACAAGTAGAAAACATTTCAATGATGGATAGTTATTCAAAACTATTGGGAGCTGCATGGAATTGTGTCCTAATATAACACCGTGAATATAATATCCCTTGAAGGATTAAAGTATGCAATAAGAAACGCTTTTAAAATGGTGTTGACTTTAGTGATTAAAAGATTGACATGTATAAAACTTACGTTTAAAGTCAGGTCTTAGTGTTATTACACGTTGATGACCATGATTCTAAATACTTAAAATGGCAACAACAATATCCACATGAGCAGATGACCGACTTACAAGCGGGATGGTTAATTAAGATGACATGGTATTACAGATTTGTTTAATTTTGTATTGATCGTTTACGGGATGTTCAGAAAAAATTATATATGTTTTATTGCTTGATTGACTCATTTGTGTGCATCAAAACGAGATGTTAGCGAATATCTTCTAACCACATAATTATGTTTAACTGGTTCGAGTGTTAACCTGTCTGTTTGTTTTATGAAAATATTGCAAAATATTTTTAAATTATTTTATTAATTAATAACATAGCTGCTTTAGATTTCGTTACACTTTTTTTTTCACTGTGTTATCTACTTCCTTGACTCAGTTTCAAAGATAGCTGAGACTACCGATATCAGGTTTACACCGTGGCATTGCCATTTCTTCATTGCTTATAAATAACATCACATATCTTAGGTAAAATTGATTTTGATCAATTTATTCGGATAACATTATGGTATGTTAGAAATTATACTACAAATGTTGTTAAGATTTATTTGTATTAAACATGCATATTTATAATCACACGTTTTAAACTAAAGTTGTAAGAACGATATTTGAATAGGGACAGGAGCATAAGTTTCCGATCTTGTAAGTCGCAAAAAGGATATATTCCGGGTATGTTACCGGTATGTCATTTGTAGGCTGGCGAGTTCCACCACACTATAACTACCACATCCCGGATATATCGGTATGACTATGACCAATATTACTCCCGAAACTAAAATGACAGATGTATCGTCAAAAGTAAACAATATCTAAAATGTTTATAATTTTATAATATTATAATCATGATAATGATTAAAATCTCACGTTGGCATTTTTTGAAAAATAGATTTTTTTTTCAATTTGTATATTTATTTGTCTTATTATATATCTCCATATGGTACAAGTTAGACTTTTCAACCAATAGTGTAAGTCGGATTATACTGAAAGTCTTCTTTCCTTCTACTTGTGGAAAAGTGAAACTCAGTATTTCATTGTTGACACTTTGCACAGATCGTATGAGCTTTAACTTATCTGCCAAAAGTATTTCGTAATGATGCGTATACAAATTCTGGTGAGTATAAATATTAAAATCTACATATATCAAGATAAATTCTACCCATAGAAAATATTTTTATTGTGTTTAATGTCAAACTGACACAATTATTCAAATCTTTGTGAAGGCTCCTCAAGTAATTGATACATAACTGTTAATGATAAGATTTGGTTCTGATTCAGAATTATTACACTTTGTTGTTTTTTCAGTTTAATCTTTAATAACATGTTTACTTTGAACATAAGAGTGAAAATTTCTTTGTAAATAATGTATGTGCAGTTAAAAGGTTAATTTAAAACTTGACACTTAGAAGGGACTAAAAAAAGATCATAAGTACTCTCAAAACACATTATTTCATGGGATCAAAAAGAAATAACATTATATCGAAACAATTAAGTTAAAATTCTAAAATTCTAATCGCTTAAAGCTTCGACGAAAGGACTGAAAGGACTGTAACATATATTTAAGTAATATTGAAACATTTTCTATTTTTGATCTCGTGTGAATATTTAGCAGCAATTATTTCAGCATGGAAAAGGCTGTCTCACAATCAGGTTAAATAAGCAGCAGAATATAGTTTTGTGAATTTATGTTAGCAACAAAATTGCAGTCTAATAATATAAGATGACAATCCTAGCCATCTGAGATCTCAAATCAACGAAAATAGAACACGGTTTCGTACCTGTGCGTGTTAAATGCACAGCAATGTTTCAGAAGTTGTACGCCCTTATGCAAAGGATAAAGGGAGTTCTTAAGTTTTGACGCATGTTAATTAATGTTTCGTATAATATTACACTCTTTCCATCACATTGTTTAAAACTTTTTTTAAATTATGGCGATATATTTACATTGCAGTTTGAATACAGGATATGAAAGGAGACGGTCAGGAGAAGAATGTCTGGAGATTTGATACCGAATCGTTAGCTACGTTACTAGAAAGTTTAACGTTAGACACCAGTCAAGATTCAAACTCACTTTCTGCTCCCCTTTGACAACTTTATCAAGCAGCTATGGCGAGGAACAGCCACCTAGTTTACCAGAGTCTACCTTAGACTCCAGGCAAATTGCAAACTCACTAAAAGCATCTTTTGCGCCTTTATCAAGCAGTTCCGTTGACGACAGTCACCTAAGTCACCAGAATCTTGGTTATACTCCAGCCAAGTTTCAAACCCACAAAAAACATCGTTTGCGCCTTCATCAAGCAGCTCCGTTGACAAACAACCACCTAAGTCACCTGAGTCTAGAGTAGCATCCAGCCAAGATTCGAACCCACAAAGAGCACATGCGATAACGTCGTACAACATTTTTAAAAGTGTTTCGGAATAAGCGGTTTAATTAATATCAATCAAGTTACTGTATCAATGCATATGAATAGCAAAGACATTATTTATGACATAGACTTAAATAGACCTTATAGTACGATGAATAAAACTGTAATGAGATCTACATAAAAACTGTTAATTTAAAAAATAAGGTAAAAACCGCTCAATAGAACTTTGTATTGAACATACAAAGACATAAATTTCAATTATAATGTATGCAAGTAAAACAACCAAAACAATATGTTATTTTACTATCATAAAACACAAAACAATTTGTTTTCTTATTAAACAATGAAGGCTGAAAAGTGCAACAATTCAGTTTTCTGACATTGTTTATAGAATAAGAGACGTTGGTCAATTTGACTTGTTATTATAGTAAAAGGATGTAGATCTTTTGATTTTCGGCAGGCAAAGCTAAGGTGTGATAAAGAGAATATCACATTTGTGACTTTTCACATTCAGGAATTTGAATTTATTAAACTCGTTGAATACAGTTGATATAATGCTCGGCAGGGCCTCATGTTTTATTAACTTATTCAGCTCGTATAATAAATTCAATCTATTTAATTAAAATGATATATATCAAGCAGTGATTTGCTCTTAAAAGAAATCATTTTTGTCGCTTAGATGCGTATTTTTAAATCACGATTTTATTTAATGAAAACCCCACTGTTTCGGATAAACCATTTCTTAAGTATTCAATACCCGTTTTATAACATGGCATCAGACTCGATTCTGAGATCAGTAAATGACAATTTTACGATCTCTTTGTGAGGTAGGATAGATTCCGAGTATTTGTCTGTATGAGTGGAAATAAAGAGTCACAAAAGTATCTTTAAAAGTTTGAACGATTGATTAGGTAATCTTAAATGAAAAAACCTTGAAGATTATCAGTGGCTAAAATGTATCCATTTTTAACAATTTTAGTGATCACGCTTCAATAACATTTAATTTATTATATCGCAGTAACTTAGACTTTGATAATAAGGTTTACTAAAAGGAGTATATAAAGTGGCGTGATGAAGATAAAGCATCATATCGGGCAATACTGGTTGAAAATACGGTTTAACGACATTCTGAGAGGAGGAGAGAGGATGCGGCGTCAATAAACAACATGGCGAACGACTTTACTAATATCATTCGAGAAGTGGCGGATCCATTGTTTAAAAGAATTGCCTATAAGACACGTTGTTTTAATGACACACGTTCAAATAATAGTAACAAACGGCGTGACTTTGAATGTAAAACAGCGAAAAGCGTTTATTGACTCTGCATAAAAGTGTTGAAGAATCATTAGAACTGGAACCATATTTAAATAATATTGTGTCTCGCAATCTGCGCATTGCACTTACAAAACTTCGAATGTCATTTTAATTTCAAATATTTCAAATTTTACTTCTAAGTTATTCATCAGAAAGTCGAAGTATGCAAACTGTCCATAGAAACAGTAGAGAACAATAGGCCTCGCCCAACACGACATAAATGAAAATTTTGCAAGCTCGGTTTGATTAAGCTTGTTCATGGACGGCAGTGGACATGCAAGCTACCTTCCACGCCCTCAAGCCCCGAGTTGAGAAGATATCAACATTTATACATGTTACAAACACCGAAATAAAATTTAGTCACCCGTAGGTGTAGTCATACGTCGGTGTACATGGAAACCTCAATAAGGACACAGAAGAGTTCAATTCCATGAAAAGTAGTGTATCGTTATGGGTTTGCCCGAAACGAGGAAACAATTGGCAGAACTTAATAAACCGGAATTTAGAGAGGGGATCTGGAGATTTGAAAGCAGATGATTTTGGAGTGTCAATATAGGCGCCTATCATACAGAGAGTTTTACTCTTTGAGCACGTGCACAGAAGTAAGATAACTTGTCAAAATATATCAATCTAGAAGTAATACGACAGATGCCAAGTGAAGGAGACCATATGTAAGACAAAAGATTGACAATGAAAGCTTATGCCACGGCTAGTATAATATAGAACAATTTAAATCTAATTGAACTTTGCAATTGTTTGCTAAATTATTACATGACTTTGTTATATTCTGTTGTTATTTTTATTCAAAAACATTGGACGCCTTAATACTAAGTTCTTCGTTACGCCCCATGTGTAGCAAAG
Source organism: Mercenaria mercenaria (assembly GCF_021730395.1). Classification (NCBI taxonomy): domain Eukaryota; kingdom Metazoa; phylum Mollusca; class Bivalvia; order Venerida; family Veneridae; genus Mercenaria; species Mercenaria mercenaria. Next base: position 53,792 of record NW_026463470.1, read on the forward strand.
TAATATGCTATTTTTGCTTCAATACTCTTCCTTAAGTATACGTACAACCTTCTATTGGATTTTCCGAAATTCATTCAGACGTACACATTACTATAAAACAGTAGTAAAATATTTTCCCACGCTATAAATCTCGCACGATTGCGTGAGAATGTGTATGTAGTCAAGGAAGTTAAAACAATCGTACATTGGTGATAATAACCGGGATTTGGAACTATCTTATTTAAACATCAGTATCGTATGGTATCTGCCTTTTCATTATAGTTTTATTCCTTTTTTATGACAAGAAATAATAACAAATTTAAGTAAATTCTCATATATTACGAGAGCATAGTATAACGATACCACTTCCACTTTCTGTATTGTTTTGTTTATATTATTATGTAGAGTACATAAAATTTTAAATTATGAAAAGCAATTAATAAATTAACCTTTAAATTGGTTGTTTAAATATAAAATTTAAGACGGAATATATAAGTCTTAATTTGATCTTTCTGAAGCATGTTGTTTAAGACTTTCTTAAAGTTTTATTCAAATTCCGTGTATCCACTCTTGCAGATTGTCCTACATATCAAGTCATTTATAAATATTTAATTCCCTATTATACTTGGATTATTGCGGGAAGAACTTTACTCAATGCAAAGATGTTGTCAAAACATGATTATTGTATGACATCGGAAAATATTTTAAGTCTAATAGGCTAAATTCAGATCCACCATTTAAGCTGAAACGGTTAGATATCATGTTATCATATCAAACATCATATATATATATTAAAAACAAGAAAAAACTCTTCAATGTTTACCATTAAATTTGATATTACAATGAACTGACTTATCACCAAGCTTTTTACCGTACAGTAACTCATTCTTCCTTATTAACTGGTGTCATAAACGTGTACAGATAAATGCTGGGAAAGATTGTTTTTTGTGTCACTGATTGATCTCTAGTACTATGTCTATCCTATGGCATATTTCATTTCATCTTACATGCTAAGGATAGAAGTACAGGAACGCGTATAAAACTGGCAACTGTCAAATATGTATTCCTTGTTATATAAAGTTATTATCTTTATTATTATAATTATTATCAGTATTATTATTACTACTATTTCATTATAAAATGATTAAAATTTAAGCTTTATTTCTATCAACCACGCCTGGGTTTCTGATAAGGGATAGTGGTAACAATGTACACATTTCGCTTTCATAGGACCTCGAACCAGTGACGGCCTTCTTTAAATCATTTTGATGAAAAGCCGGGTAACCCCTACATAGTGATTAGTTTAGTGTTCTGTTAAACACATAGCAACAAGCTATGTACAAGAAATACTGTCTTAAGATTGTAGGGCAATCTAAATAAGATACCTTAATTTATTTGCCATAAACAATGTTCACTCTAAAAAGGATATTACAGAAAATATTATATGTGAAAGCCACTCCTGTGAAATTGTAAAGCAGCATTACAGCTTTTTGTAAGGTCATCATTTTCGCAATAAAGTTGATGAGGAAAAGATTTCAACAAAGCCTGAAGATTTGACATGCCTACACTCAACAAAATTCCTAATCGGTCAGTTTTTATTGCATTACTATTTTGTTAATAATGTAAGTATTTACATGAAATTTCACATACCGACATTTAAATAGGTACTGGAGCTAATTATTGATTTATATTTTAACGACTCACCGCCAAAGTAACCGCTTTAGGCGTTTTGGTCAATTTAGCATATTTTGCACGTGTTAATGAGCACTTTTGGCATTACTGACGAAAGTCCTACTAGAAAAACACATATCATCGTTAAATTGACACAAGAGCAACGCGCCCGGGCTGTCGGAATTATACAACAAAATTTAAAATCGGTCATTTCAATGAATTGTACTTTGGTTAAATTTCGAAAAAAGAGCGCGGATGGTAGATAAACGAGTGAAGGTTCTTGTAAACGGAAATAAGGTTACAAATGGAAATAACCATCAAAGTTACAGTTACAAACAAATAACATCAAAATTCTATTGAAATTGTAAAAACAATAACACTCTTGCCGTAAATGCGTCCCAGCTAGCAACATTTTGACAGCTCTATCCCATAGCTCTTGTGTTAATTTCACCATAATATGTGTTTTTCTAATTGGACTTTCGTCAGTAATGCAAAAATTGTAAACGAACACGTGCATGTTGGTGCACATGCACTGCACGTGCAAAATATCCAATATTAGGCAAAATCCCTAATGCGGTTACTTTGGCCAATAGTCACCAAAAATAAATTAGTAATTAGCTGCAGTTCCTATTCAAATGCCGGCATGTAAAATTTCGTGCAAATACCTGCATTATTGACAAAATAGTAATACAAAAATTAAATGACCGATTAGGAATTTTGTTGAGTGTAATATGATAAAACAAAATTTATCCAGCAAAATCAAATCTGCATTTTAGTAATAAAGAGAAAGTGGTAACTAAATAAAAAAAAAAGTGCACAGGTACATGTACAACAAATATGATAGACCTCGCCATGTGTTTAATTAACATAGTTTTATATGAAGAAAATATTGTCGAAAAGTAAAAGTCTTAGAAATACTTCGTATCCTTTTTGTTTTTCTCTGTTTACATGCTAGAAAAAAAAAGGATATCAATAGAATAAGTCTGCAATACATTTTCTTTGCTGTTGACACTTCTCTCATGTACAACAGTTATGACTGGTAGGCCTCACTATAATAATTATGTTTTATTAACATTTTTGTAATGGAAAGAGATTTTAACGTGAAATATTTTCTGTCTCCGTTTACAGGCTAGAAAAGAGTTATTGACAGGATTAATCTGCTCTACGCTTTTCTTGGTGTCTATTCTTCTCTCCCTGGCTGTGTACTGGCGTGAACTTAGAACAGCCCCAGTTGAACCGAAGTTTTGTTATTTTGATGAGGGTCTCAGCTCTGACAATAGAAATATTGATTCAAACAAACAGTATTGTTGCAAAGCTAGCGATGTATTACTAAGAATGGTTGAAAAGGTATATGAGCAAGTACATTAAATTCTCGGTTATCCTCTCAACGTGTATATGAAAATTAAAAATGATTTGAAATTACAAAAATGACAAATGCATATAAAAGGATATCGTACATTTGTAATACTGTGAAATCATTAATATTCGTGGGGGACTAATTTTCGTGGATTTTGTGGTTGAGTCAATCCACGAAATTTAGTCCCAACGAACAAGTAAAATTCCCATTCATTTTATGTTCAAAAGATGAAATCAACGAATTCATATCCCCACGAAATTGCTGTTTTGACCAAAACCACGAAATTTCATGCCCACGAAATTAAATGATTTTACAGTAACTTCTAATTTGCTTTCAATTCAAGATGTTTACGTAATTAACAGCATTTCATACTGTTCAGTTATTACATTATTTTCAAAAAAAATATTTTTTACTGATGTTTCTTTTTTTACTATATTTTAGAAGACAGCTGAAAAATACAATAACAACGCAAACCCAGGTACATCTTCTATAGACAATCTATTTTTCTTATTAAAAGTGTCGCTATTTTTTGACTGTCATAAGCCAAACAAGAAATGTACAATGTTTCTTTAATAAACAGCATGCAGTTCTTGCTTTTCAATCTTCTACAATAAAGAAATGAATTAAAATCGTTTTCTAATGGAATCGTTGGCACATTTACATTTCTGATCTCTCTGTCGTGGGGGCTTTGTCTCACTCTGTCCCTCTGGTCAGATCGCTCTGTGTCTGTACTAGTAGAGGATGAATTATGCGCCCTGTGTGGCTGCATTTGAACTATGTAAAGCGCCTTTGAACGTGAAATTGATCATGAAAAGGGCGCTATATAAATCTGGTATAATAATAATAATAATAATACAACTTACAATTGAAAATGTCATGACAAATAAATTACTTTTTCAGAATATCCTTCATTCAATCCTGCAACCTTTAACAGCAAGATTTCAAAAGGAGAAAAAACCACAATGCAGCTTAAACATATTGGTTCTCATGCGAAGCCAGGTAATTTTTTTTTAATTTTCTGACTAAAGGCAGCTTTGATATTTGCAGATTTTGGATATTGTTGTTTAAGAAAGTAATATAAATTAATGATCTGTTGTTCGATGATATTAACGTCTCAGTTTGTTTACTTTTCATTAATTTCGTAAAATTAGATCAATGAATTATATGACTAGAAGTATTTCTTCCTAATAGTATACAGAGGTCAAATCTGATTTTGATTTTTCACTTTGTACTAGTGCCAGGTCAGCCAACAAAAATATTTTGGAATGAAGTTATGAATTCACCGGGCGAACTAAGACATCTTAAAAAAGAAGGGGCTATTTACATACAAAAATCTGGTCGATACTACATATCCACACAACTGACTACAAGAAGGGAAAACACAACTACCCATAATGATGACCAGACAGTGAAACATCTTGTATATCTAATCTCAGCTGATAAAGGTACGGAACACATTCTACTAGAAAATGCAATATCAGCATGCGAATTGACTGTCCAGCAATCAGAGCAGTCAAGCAACATAGGTGCAGTCTTTGAACTTAAAGAGAAGAATCGAATCTACGTTGCAACGTCACATCCGTATCACATCGTCTCTGGCCCAGGAAGAGATCATTTTAGCATTCATAAGCTGTAAAATATATGCTGTGTCTAAGCTGCACGGACATTCATGGGCAATATTACGCATGCTGGAATAACATTTTGAGTTTCGTTTTACAAATTGTTATTTTTTCTCTCAAGCATATCCGTGATTAATTCATACACTTATACAACCGTTAATATTTCTGTTGAGTGTTTACATGCCATAAACTGCAGTCTATTTTATATTTTTATAATGTACAATCTATAAGTCATACAGTCTCTCTTTTATATTTGTACCAGTATTTGGTAAGGAGTCTGAAACAAGTGTTTAATATAACCATAATTATTATCAAAACAGATGAATTTAAATTGGTTTCAAGTTATTAAAACCTATTTATTCACTTTAACCAGTTTAAAACTTTAGAAAGTATACCCGTAATCAAACATTAATATCAAAAAAAAAACGACTAGACTTAAATGAAATGAGTAATATTTACTCGTTAAGGTAAGCACCAATCACAATTGTTAAATAAGGGTCATTTGTAAATTTTAATCAGATTTATAAGTGTTTCTGCGTTCTCTTAAATGACTTTTTCTTATTTTCCTTTGTTATTATTAATATATGTCCTCTTTTCGTTTTGTTCTCTCTGCTGTTATCAGATGAATTACCTTTCCTGCAAACTGACTTCGCCGTCTGGATTTGTCGGTATGCCGGTAGGAGTTTCATCTTTGTAATTTGTGGATAATTTTGCTTTCTTTCTGTGCAAACTCTTTGATAGGCCTGAAAAACAGTCTTAATTAGACCAGAAATGTATCATGGAGGAATGCATTTAAGTTATCACAGATATAAGTAAATCTGTTGGAATTGTATCAGATTACACAGTTAAAACACACGAACTACACAGGTAAAACACACGAACTACAAAGGTAAAACACACGAGCAACGCGGGTAAAACACACCGTCACTATGTCGTAGTTATCAGAAAGAAAATGATGTCTCGACTTCTTGTCATCACATTTTTTTTCATCAAGCATATCTGTGATAAATAAATTGATACCTTTAATGTATTAGATGATATATCAATTGTTAAACTTTTTATATTATTTTATTTATTAATTTTGCTATTTTACAAACAATGCTGTTTAGAAAAATGTCTCTTGGAGAAAATAAAACTAGTCTTTATCAACAATTGGTGTTTATTCACAGATCGAAATTCATTTAATTGTAAAAGAACGAAAGAAAAACTAGTGGTCTTACAGCCAGGCGGCCTTTACTCACAGTAGGTCCGTAGCAAAGGTTTGACTGTACATGCACAGGTGCTTTCTGTTTGAGATCAATAACATCTCCATTTGACAGCACAATGCATGGAGATATCTTTAAACAGTGCATTCAAAGCATTACATTTTGTGTAGATTACTTTCTATTTGTACCAGTATGTATTTTGATACACGGTTCGCCTTTTATCGATTCCGCAAAAGCTGATAAACTGAATAATGTTCGTCAAATTAAGGCAAAAACAAAATAGATGCCCGAGAAAAATTTACCACTCCATACACAACTAAAACAATGCCCGATTTTTGTAACTGACGAACTTCTGTTTTCGAATTTGCTTAACAGGCACTTATTGAAATTTAATGTCCTAACTATGGCTTTACGTTTTACAATATCATCTTACTGCAGTGTTCCCAGTGTAATTGTATAGTGAGACAAATTATATTCCTCTGCAACATTTAAATGTAGTTAACAGTAATTAATGTAAATAGTCAATGATTTATGCTGCAGATATAGTCACCGAGCTTACTGCCTTGATTTGAGTAATAGAGAAATGAATATTTCTAGTGTAAAATTAAACGAGAATATCATCTTTTAGTTTACAGTATATATGTGTTCTGTATACCATAAGAGTGACTGTTTAACTATTTTTCCATTTGTTCCATACAATTATTATAGATATTTGTTGTTATCTAAATATAAGAAAATCCCGCTTAAAGTAAACAGTTCATAATTTATATGAAACAATATAACTAATAAAATGAAAGGAACCTAACAAGAATGCAGTGTCGTAAGTGGATTATCCAAACGCAATCATTTTCATGGTGGAAGGGAAGAAACCCAACTGACTTTATGGATTTGCTCTTCCATTCATCACAAACTTCCGATACACTTAGCAAAACCTCTACTACCTCTGTTTGGGCAGTTTGTATTCGCAAATATTTATCTATGTTGCTCGATTTTTAATGTAAAATTGTGAAAGTATGAAAATAACTGGAAGCGAATGTCAAGCACCGCCAGATATCTTTAAAATAGTTACATTGCCCGCAGAAAAGAAGCAGAATAGATATTCACACCAATGAGAGGCAACTGCTGCGTGGAATTATATCCTAAAATCACCGCGAAAATTATCTCCCTTGAAGGATTAATGCTACTGTCACACTATTGCGTATCTTGCTACGTAAGCGGCGTATTGAAGAAAAAACCTTATACGCGTGGAACGCCGAGAGAACGAGGCGCATTTTATACAAACTATCTGCTTATGGCGAGCACAACGTATGTGTGGCGTTTCTATGGTGTACCTGTGGAGTACCCGGTGTACCACTGGGTTCGTGGGACGTACATCTTAAGCGTAGTACGGCGTATGTGTGGCGTATAGCACTTTGCAGCTGCGTAACCGTTTCGTTTGTATGGCGTTATGTTCAAACGTGAGACGTCAGAGTACGTACACGCGGCGTTTACATTGGTATAAAGCGAATGTGCACGTTTTTGCTGCTGTCATTCATTCTAGAGAAATCAAAGCATATTCTATTATAGTATGCCGACAAAAAGGAGAACAAAAAGTGCTAGAGGAAGGGGCAGAACAATGCCTGCCCTACCTTTAGAAGTCCAGTCTGCACCAGACCCTGCAACAACTGAAGAGGTCGCCACAACACCATCTATCATCTATAGTAGGAAACTCTTCATTATCATCCTCCCCGTCTTCAGACACGGGAAGCGAGAGAAGGAAACCCAGGGACTCCCCAGAAAAAGAAACGGAAGGCCAAAGAACATTCCAATCTTACCGAGGAGCAGGAGGATGACATGTTCGAATGGCTTAAATTAAATCCAGTTCTGTACTCTGGGCGCATGGCTGGATGCAAAGATGTACAGGCGAGAAACAAACTATGGGCTGACAAAGCTGCAGCGATGGGAAAGTCCATTCAGCAACTGAAAGATATCTGGTACAAGTCAGTTAGATCCAGAGTTGTAAGACTTCTAAAGAAGAAGTCTGGCAGTCCACAGTTTGATGTTAAAGGCTGCTCGGACCGTGAAAAGCTTCTCATGGATAAGATGCAGTTTCTGATTCCCCATCTCCATAAAGTCATGAGGAGACCAGCATTTAGTGTAAGTACATGTACATTCATAATTTTCTCTCGTCACCTCAGAAGAAACTGCCACAGGAACTAAAATGACTTAAAAATATCATTTTACACTTTCGATTCTTATTCTTTATGAGTACTTTTTCTATTTGCCAGTTTCAATCCCTTTATAATTGGCCTGCGACAAGAGAAATGGGGCACTCGGGCATCGGTTACATTATTGAATAACAGTTACTTGAACCAATCATAAAAATGACACCATTTTTATGAAAATGTAAAATTTATGTTGTAAACTGATAGCCTCACTATTTTTCTACACATAAAACTGACATTTATTTCAAAATTCTAAGTACTTTTTTGCTATGGCAACCGCAGACAGAAACAGTTCTTTTTCTTCATATATTAATGAAGCTAAAATTGAAATAAAGCATCTTGTCCAAAAAAGTAAGTTGTAAGTACTCTTGCAACGCCGCACTTAATTATATATCGCAGCGCATGCGCAGCGGCAACCACACAGCTACGAATGATTAGCGTATTGTCCGTCATAAACGCGATTCATACGCACTTGATACGCTTTCGTTAAGAAAAGAAGGCCATGGGTACGCAGTGACAACGCCTAGTACGTTATATCTACGCCACAGTTACGTTTAGGAATAAAAGCTACGATTCCGCTGCGTACTTGTTGCGTCCTTTTCGCTTTTACTGCGTACACATTACGTATATATGACGTATCAAACATGCTACGTGTGTGCTACGAATTTTTGAAAGCAGCTTCAAAAAAATCGCTGCAGCCTTGCGTACAATGAGATTGCATTACACATACAAAAGTATTAGCTACGTATTCTGGCGTTGCTATGACGTTCCTTTCTTACTGCCGCGCAACCTGATACGCCGTACATACGCAAGCCTGATACGCCAATGTGTGACAGGGGTTTAAAGTACGCAATATTAAACGCTTTTAAAATGGTGTCAGCTTAAGTGGTTAAAAGGTTGACATGTATAAAACGTACGTTTACGGTCAGTTCTTACTGTTATTAAATGTTGATGGCCATGAATCAAATTATACTAAAATGACAACAACAATATCCACATATGCAAATGACCGACATATAAGCGGGACGAACCAAGATTGCATGATATACACAGATTTCTTTATTTTTATGGATCGTTTACTGATTGTTCAGAACCATTTATATGTGTTTTAGTGATTGACTGACTTAATTATATGTATGAAACCGAGATGGTAGCGATTGTCTTCTTATGACAGGTTCAAACTTACTACAAAACATTTTAAATGATTTTTACAAAAACTTCTACTTGTTTATTTACTTCAATGTCTCAGTCACATCATATTTCTAAAAAGATAGCTGAGAATACGGTGTTCAGGTTTACACCGTATCATTGGTCAATTTTATACCCTAGATATTTTATTGGTTGCCATTTTATCGTTGTTTATAAATGTTTTCACATAGGTGGAGACAGAGAAAAAGGACATATTTATTTGAAATACAAATAAACTTGATTCGGTAAGACATAGATTGATTTTATTCAGTTTTCAAATTTATATAACAAGGTCGTATTTTAGATATTATGTTGCAAATGTTGTTAGAATTTAATTGTATAGAAATGTATGTGCTTACTTAATTTAAGCATTTATTATCACATGTTTTAAACTCAGGTTATTAAAGAAGGATATTTGAAAAGAATTAAGAAATTTTTAAGTCACAAAAGGATATATTCCGGATATGTTGTGTAAATTCCACCAGACTAAAACCACCACCAAATCCTTGATAATTGAATGGCCAAAATTACTCCAGAAGCTAAAAAGACAGATATAACCTCAAAAGATGCGATCCACACATCTAACATCAAACGGAACTCGAAATTAAGAAATAAATAGAATAACATGTATCTATTTTACTTGCGATCAACATGGGTATCAACATTTGAAGTTACGTCTTAATATCTATAGCATATGTATCCGAAATTGTACTACTGTGTTTATTAATACTACCTATATCAATTGTTCTATGTGAAGGTCCTTGAACATATTAAACTTTGCTGTTTCACTAAATCATTTTAAACCATATCATTATTATATTTTATTTTAAGAAAATGTACACTTCTTACAGATGAAGACGGATCAGTAAAATTATTGTAACAATGTAATTTTATATAAATCTAGGAAACCAAATTATCACATTTTGTACACTCATAATTTATTAACAGGCATTGAAGCAACGTAATATTAGCACCCTTATCTCGCGAGTAGGATGTGTCACCTGAGATTGCATGATCAAAAACATTGGTACAAGCGTGACTGATCATAATCTTGATATTTCTACCTACAATTTTAGCAAGTAGTACAATGTATACGGATCTGCAATAGTTCTATTTCGTACTTTACAGCGTTTCCTTTAACGTGCGAAATGATTTTATTATTTCCGAAATATATGCTAAAATTAGTCACGGTGGGGATATTTCCAACAAGTACTAATTTGTACTTCCTTGAATAAAATTATTTTGAATTTTGATTAAGAAAAAACTTATCATATTAGAATTATCTTTCATTCTTTCAAATTCTAAAATATTTGAATATTTATTCTTGGTTTTTTTATACCTGTTTGTATACATTAAGCCAAAACCTACATACATATTAGGAGGCAGTTTGCATTCGCTTTCATGTATTTTCGTACCTATCGATGTAAATAAATATAAGTGATTTGAAATATTAAGTGTATTAAACAATTTTGGATTAATGGAAAACCATAAATTCAGCTTAATACAGTACTGATTTATCTGTCCTTTTACAACAAACTTTTACAACATGGGCACATGACTATTTCTATCGCTTTGAACGTGGCTATTTTGTGCAATGGATTTCGAAATATATTGCCTGAGTAACATTATAAGCAAACGATGCTGCAAAAGTTTGTCTTAATTCTAGATTAAATTCACAGAACTACTGATTTTTAATCATCTCCAAAACGTCCCCGTCGTTTTGATTCTTCAAAAACAGAGCCAGGTAGGTTTGTGGCTAGTTTCCACTATGTATCTATACAGAGAAGTTTTGAAAACTTCCGTTCGGAGTCTGCAGGCCCACTTCTAGTAATTTGACACTCAAAGTTAAACCAAAGATGTATTTATCAATACTTATATGACAGACGTATTTTACGAAACATTTAATTGAATGGTGCGGACACGAAGTTTGGAGCCTATAGCTAAAAATATAAATGTTATTCATATACATATACGAATATAGATAAATTCTACGCTACGTAGATAAATTAAGTCCGATAATTGTCTTTATTCAAATGTGTTCCGTTTTAGTTTAATCTTTTATAACATGTTTACTTTAAACACAAAATGAGTAAAACTGCTTTTGTTAATAATGTGTCCTTTAGGGTTCTTCTAATTACTCACTGCTAGGCGTTCAGCTATACAGCTATAAGCATTAAGTAAAAGCAATGGATCAAATTGAAATTTTTCTATTGTTGATTTCGAATGTACAAATGTAGAACATCAATAGAATGCGAAAGGCTCCCTCACAATACAAGCAGAAAGGGAATAGTCTGTTTTATTCATGTGAAAGTCAACGTTATATCCTTGCAATGTCTAATGTGACTATGCTTGTCATCTGAGTCTTGAATTAACGAAAATACAACAATGTAAAATATCTATGTTCTAAAGTACTTGATGGTGATGTTCAGAGCTTGCATATTCAAACCTGTGCAGTTTTGTAAAGAATAAAATGGTATTCCATTCCTACAATAAACCTACTATGACTGAAATTGTCCAGGTGGTGTAGGTTCAAGCCCCACTGGGACCAATTTTTCCTCCTTATTTTCTTTTCTTCCTAGTCTAGTAAGTTTTTACTATTTTCAAGACTTATTATTGATAAATTGTACAAAAATGGAAATTTTTTATTTGATAAGCAATTTCTTGCTGTTCAAAGTGGATTTACCTCTGAAACTTTAATGGGGGTTAGTTAGACATTATTAAAAATACTGCGTTACATGCGGTAAAAGTTCTCTATTTTGCCTTTACTCTTTATATTACATGTAGGTAGGTTTTACTTCTGCCCCAAGATTTTTTGAATAAGGTGAGCAAAATTTAAAACAGTCCCACAGGACACAATCATAATTTTTCAATGTTGGAGTTAGAATTCTGTCTCATTAAATCCGTTTACTTGAAGCACCCTAGAAAAATGAAATTGGCAGTTTGTTTTTTTTGTGTTTTATTATTGTTTACCTATAGTTTGGTGTTTCTTATATTAAAATTAATGGTATAATGAATTCTCTGCAAACGGTTTGCACAGTGGCCATCACTTTGCAACTTGTCTCTACTTCAGCTTGAGGAAATACGAAAAATTATACAAAATGTATAAAAAAATCTGCACGGTCTGTAAAAGTTGTTTAAAATTTGCAACACAATGCAAAACACAGTCAACTTTAAGAACATACCTAGCAAAAAACATTTTATTAAACATTACTGTTATGGGTCCAATACCTTAAAAACGTTACGTACCGGTAATGTCTTGCTGTCAAAATTATCCTCCCATTAAACATGATTTTCTCAAACATTGTCAATTATTTATGTTCGATGTATCTATATGCAATTCTTTTTAACATAAGAGCTTGAATTCAGATTATGGCAAAAATAGGTCAGGAGACCTCAGACATGAGTCAAGATTCAAACTCATTAACAGCATCTTCGACAACTTCATCTAGCAGCTCTGTTGACGAACAACCACCTATGTTACCACAGTCAACGTTAGACTCCAACCAAGATTCGAACGCACCAACAGCATCTTCGGCACCTTCATCTAGCAGCACTGATAACGAGCAGGCACCTATGACACCAGAGTCAATGTTAGACTCCAACCAAGATTTAAACGCACCAATAGCATCTTCGACACCTTCATCTAGTAACTCTGTTCACGAGCAGACACCTATGTCACCACAGTCATAGTTAGACCCCAACGAAGATTCACACTCACCAACAGCACCTTCGACACCTTCATCTAGCAGCTCTATTGACTCCAGTCAGGTATCAAGTTCAGATAATGACGTCCAATCTTCTGACAAAGGATATAATTTTAGAAATAAAGATTTTAATAACATGAGCGAGTTCAGACAGAAAGAAAGGAAACAAGCAGTTCAGGCAGCCCAGCTTCTATCCAAAGTTTTTCTGATGACGAGGATGATTTTAACCCGAAAAGAACATAGAACTTCATAGATGGAACCGAAAAGCATCGTAACTCTTGAAAAGTGTTTAGGAGAAGTATTTAGTAAATCTAATATCTGTTTCAAAGCATGTAAATGGCAAAGTGTTACTAATAATTCAAACTTGAATTAGATGATGAACAAGTTTGAAAAATCTTTGACGCGTCGAATTCCTACGGTGCCCCTAAAGTGACATGTTACACACATTTTTTCCAATTAGGTAATGTGAGACTTTTTTTATTTCGTTTAAACGAAAACGAAATAAAAAAAAGTCTCACATTACCTAATTGCACCGTATGTTAGGTAATAAAACACGTATTGATTTCTGTTGATCAGTCGTCAAGAATTTACATGTTAATAAGGTCATAAAATAATAACAGCTGCACTCTTATTGTAAACATATGTAACATAAATAATCCACTTTTATTAAAACGAACACAAAATTAATAGTTATTAAAACGAACACAAAATGTACTAGTATAATAATAATAATAATAATAATAATAATAATAATAATAAAAGTATAATAATAGTTTAAATAAAAAATCGGCTCATTCCCCCCACCCCATAACTCTGTATGTCATAATCTATAATAACTATGTTTAACTTTGTTATGTCATTTTCCATTTAGATTTTATGTCACTTAACGAGGAATTTACGGTGCCCCTAAAGTGACATGTTACACACATTTTTTCCAATTAGGTAATGTGAGACTTTTTTTTATTTCGTTTAAACGAAATAAGTTATTTCGTTTAAACAAAATGATTTCGTTTAAACGAAATAAAAAAAGGCTCACATTACCTAATTGGAAAAAATGTGTATAACATGTCACTTTAGGGGCACCGTACTAACATCAAAAATAGATTTAAAGTTATCTAAGTGTACTAGGTGTGTTGTATATGACAAGTTGGCTTGAGTGAAAATAAAAAAATGACATCGAATTCTGTTGCAAAACTCATATGGATTGAAGGAAAATAATCCAGAAAGACACTTATCTATAACAATATGTTTATTTTAAAAGTAAATATTTGACACTCATTTCTTTTCAGCAGTTTTATTTCAGGTACTTGTGCAATATGTAAATTGAGACCAAATTTGTGCAATATGTAAATTTAGACCCAATTACCATTAGATTATGTAAAAGCCATTCAATTAAAAGAATTTAGATTAAATATTAGTAAAAAGATAAAAATAACTATTCTTTAAGCTACAAGCTGTCAGTTTTAATTAACAGTGGCAGTTTTAACTAAAAAAAAATATCAAAAGTAATAAAATCTGGAAAGGAGTTCCCTCGGAAGCACCGATAACAAGGCAAAAAGTGAAAATTGCAGACTCGGTAAGATTTGTTCATTTTCGAATGAAAGAAATACATGTATTACTTTTTAACACAAGCCACATTTATTTTGCTTCATAGTATTTATTGAAAATCATAACACGTTTTTGGTTCGGACGTACCGGGATGGTAGATAAAAAAAAATGGGAAATTATATTTTTATGATGGACGCATGTTATAGTAAAATAGAGAAAAGTGGAAACTTCACAGGTCGCCCAACACGACAAAAATGAAAATGTTGCATGCTCGGTTTGATTGAGCCTCTTCATGGACGGTAGTGGGAATGCATGCTACCGTCCACGGCCTCTAGCCCCGGGTTGAGCAGAACTCAACATTTACACACGTAAAGTACAAAAAGCAATTTAGAGACATCTGCAGATGTATTCAAACGGCGGTGAACATAAAACCTTCAATGATACACGTGTTGAGGCGTGTAATTCCATGAAGAGCGGCGTTTGGTCCCCAGATAAAGTAAAGGGTTTGACCCAAACGAGAAAACAATGGGCAGAACTAAACAAACGGGAATTTAGAAAGGGGATCTGAGATTATGGAGCCTGCGTATCACAGGAACTGTCAAAAGACAAAATTAACAAGAAATATCTTTAAAAATGATGGTCGGCGAATTGTAATAAGGAAAGAAGTTTATGAATTTTTCATCTAGCATTCATCTTTCATCTAACATTTTTCAAATTGCAAAACTAAACACCGCACTTTAACAATTTAAATGGTTCTCTTTTAATTTTTCGCAAAGGTTTTGTAGGGTTGAAAATTTTGTTTCGTTTATCCTTAGACGAATAATTACAGCAGTACTTTGATGAAGATTCATGAAGCGGTTCATGAGAAGAGGTCATTAAACGTGTTTATATTTTTAGCTAAATTGGTCCCTATTCCCATTTGTAACAAAATAGCAGGATACCTTACGATATTGTTACACATCGAATTTGATAAAAAATCATTACATTTTAGTGGTTAATGCGAAGAAAGGCATATCTACTTTTATTTAGCTATAGTGGTCCCTAATAGGGCCCGAGTTCCTATATAGATAAATTTGGAAGAGGACCTTATAATGATGCTCCAGACCAAGTATGACAAACATCCACCAAGCTGTTCATGAGACGCTGTATAAAGGCATTTCTAGTTTTAGCTCTAGCAGCCCCTAAAATGGGTCAAATATCCCAGCTGAACAAAGTTGGCTGCGGGCCTTATAAAGATGCTACAAATCAAGTTTGATTAGAATACATGAGAAAAAATCAATTAAAGGATTTTTTTATTTATTATTTTTATTTATTTCTAAAATAGGCCAACTGATCCCGCTATAACAAATAGCATATTCGCTATTCATGAATCTTTGGACAATGACGTCACACCTATAAAAAAGTGAAGGTCAAGCAAACCATACAATTGTAATTATTTCAATATTTCTGTTTCATAAGCAAAGTTTGACCGTAGTCATCTCACATAGATATCTGTATGCAGCGTACCTTCATTTCAGTGTAATGAG
>NW_026463471.1:0-5315 GCF_021730395.1 Mercenaria mercenaria
TTGGTATGGATTCATGCTGGTCGCAAACGCACTATGTTGGTTTTCTCATGGCGTGGCTCAATTATTACGGAAGTCTGTGTCATCTAGCTTCCCTCAAGATAAATCATTGCATTTCAATAAGGCAATTAAAACTGCATCTTTTCTTTCCTTCGAGAGAGTGTCATGCGCCCCGTCAGTGTGTTTGCTTTACAATTTAATATACACTGCCGTTTTGCAGCCCTAGCTTTTTACATGACTGGAATGAGCAGCTTTCTCTGTGCTACTTTTTCTGTAGGAAATTGCCCGTGCATGAAAAGACATGTTTCATTTGGGTTTACATTAATCTTAATGGGCTTAAACTGATTCATTTCTGCAATCTTTGAATTATTTTAAGGTATTTTTTTATATGTCATATCATACAATTATTGACTCTTGACTAAGTTGAGCCATTGGATATGATGTAATATTGCTCTCTTTCGGCGAATATCACATTATATCCAATGGCTCGAGAGTCAATAACTGTTTTATTTTATGAATAAGTAATCCGAAAGTAACAATTACATTCTATATTTAGAAAATCATGTTTAATTGGGAAAACCCACTACCCATTAATCATGAAATGATGAGCGGTTTCGGCCAATGAAATTTAGGTTATTTTTAGAACATATAATAAAGCACATTGTAATCACGAAATAAACATCTTAACCGCCTGCACAGTATCTGTCTTCACTCTATATATGTTTATCACACCATAAACCCTAATCTGAATGTCTACGAAGTTACGTACAATACCCCTATCTTCCAAGAGTATATAAAGCACTATTCACATGTCCGGGTCTGAAACATACATAATAACAATAGTAAAAGATAGATATGATATCAATTGCATATCATACAGACAGCCAGTTATCATACAAACAATAGGTATCAAGGTAAAATCATAAGTATACTTCAGTTATTTCATACAAAGTAAATATATTAATCTATCTCTTGATAATATAAAATGCATATCATATCATCTTCTATTGGTCCAGTGGCCCCTAATATGGGTCACATCTAGTGATACAAGTAACCGGCAAACCTTACTGTTTAACTTCCGTCGCTCTGCCCTTTCAAGTACATAAATAAACATAACAACATACTGATAATTCAACATGAAAACACCATACTAGTTTGTAGAACAAATACCCGCACAATACTAACAGCACAAGAGTTATCTTACACTCCGGGTGTAGATTTGAGATTACCAGAAACTGAAAAAAACTGAAACTGTTTCATTTGATTAAACGCCTATTTTTACGCAAAACATATTCAATGGCGTTTTACAAATATATAAAAATACGACAAAAATTAAGATATTTAATGACATATAACATAAATGAGCATAAATACCATTGTGAATAAACTATTTAGTAAGCATTGAAAAAAAGATCAGACATCAGATAAGATTAATAAAATATTAGAATATTAAGATACAGTAAGACAGCTGTTTGTTATTAAGTAAGAATAAGTGGGTTATTGCGACATGTCCAGAAGTTATTACAAACAACTGTATTTTGTATTTGTTATAATATAGTTCATATTCGAATGTATTTACACAATAAAATCATCCAGTTCACGTTACTTCAATTTCTTAAAAATTACAGTCACAGTCTCTAAAAGAGTGCAAAGTAATTTCCAAAATAATGAGTTTTCAATTTCTTTTTGAAAACATCTATTGTGTCCGAGTTCCTTCTTTCGAGAGGCAATTCATTCCAGAGTTTAGGTCCAACAGTACCAAAACTTCTGTGGCTGAATGTTTTGCGCTTGTTGAAAGGAACAACGAAACACCCAGTAACGGAGTTTGAAGAACGCAAGTTTCTTGTCTGTGTTTGTTTTATGAGAAGTTCAGAAAGATATTCTGGAGAGTTTCCAACTGAACAATTATACATGTAGGTGAGCATTTTGAATGTGATTCTGGCTTTGATTGGTAGCCAGTGAAGGTCATACAGCGCTTGCTTGGAACTGTCATATTTTCTTCGATTTAGGACAAGTTTTGCACACATGTTCTGAATTCGTTGCATTTTGTTTACTTCGCTTTGAGCAATACCATAGAGAATGACATTACAATAATCTAAATGGGATATCACCAATGACAGGACAAGGGTTTCGGTAGCCTCTTTGGTAAGATATTTCCGGATACATTTTATTCTGAAGTAGTTGAGCATTGCTGTTCTACACTTTCGTTTTACAGGCTCTTTTAGATTCAAGTTTTCATCCAGGAATGCACCTAGATATCGAATAAAGCTCACTGATTTCACTTCATCACCTACAATGCATACTTTGTCAGTTGAACACTTAGACAGCTGTTGCCTACTACCAAACATGATGAACTCGGTTTTGGAAGTGTTCATTTTAAGCTTATTTTCATTCATCCAGTTGTTGATTGTTTTAGCACATTGTTCAAGTTCTCGTATTGCCTGGGATTCTACTGTTGGAGATGATGGTTTAAAGCGTTTATTAGCAGTGTGGTCATCCGCAAAGCCGTAAACTGAAATCGACGGCGGAATAACATCAAACACTGTCCCCGCATATGTCAAATATAGCCACGGTCCTAAGCAGCTCCCTTGTGGAACGCTACAATTTAATTGGCGTGGAAATGACATGGCTGAATTGACTCTTACACGACAACTTCTGGGGCGCAGATAGGAATCAACCCGGCTCAGTGCTGTTCCACGAACGCCATACTGCTTGTTTAACACATCAAGAATGTCATGATCTACAGTATCAAAAGCGGCACTGAGATCGATGGCAATTAGCGCCGTAACTTCTTTCTTCTCCATAGCATCCAGTTAATCATTTACAAAACGTAACAGTGCTGATTCGCAAGAGTGGTTTTTCCTGTAAGCAGATTGTTTTTTTGGTAGAAGATTGTGTTTGTTTACATGATCATTGAGTCTGAACAGAGCTGCTTTTTCAATTAATTTTGACAGAAACGATAGGTTACTAACAGGCCTGTAGTTTGCGAATTCAAGTTCCAGTCCCATTTTCTTCAACAAAGGTCTTACAATTGCCTGTTTCCATTTTGTTGGAAAGATGCCGGCGCGCAACGACAAATTAACCAATTTGGTAATAACAGGCAACAGCTCATCCAAGTATGATTTTAACACTTTCGTTGGTAGAATATCAAGTTCACATGATTTTGTCTGTAGTTGGTTTATAAGTTTTCTAACTTCTTCCTCGCTCAGATCTTTAAAACTGTCAAAACAAGGAATATCTTTTTCGCAGTTGCACCGGAGAAAATAACAGAAACACTTCCAGTACGTACAAAAAGTTAAATTAAGAAATAATAAGTTCCCAAACGTGGTTTATCGTAGAATAATCCGAGTTTTGAGTTTTTATGCGTAAGAATATATCACGAAGGCCGTAGGCCTGAGTGATATATTGTTTCGCATAAGATCGAAAAACTCGGGTTATTCTATGATAAATCACACTTGGGAGTTTATTATTTCTCTTCGTACACGACATACTAGTATCAACAGTGTTAGAAAAAAATAGTAACTACTTTTTACGACCGCGCTACGCGCCTGGATCGGATGACGTCATTGCACGCGAGTGGTATATTGCAGAATAACCCGAGATAGATTTTGCTCTACATGTATGTAGGTTATTTGCTGGTCGTGTTAGAATGTCCGGTAGATCGAAATGATCCCCTCATAAGGTTCCTTTTATCGTTGTTACACGAACAAGGTACACTCGGTTTTCAGCAAAATAGACATGTATCCCTTACCTAGTCCCAATCCGTGACTCTAGTTACCTCCCCTGACGGACCGTCCACAGAGTCACAAGCAGCCGCTATTAAAAATTGGCGTAATTCAGGTACTTTCTTATAACCTGGTAAATTGTAGGATCTATAGTCATCGGATCCAAAAAAGAAAAAAAATCCAAATAGGGAATTTTATTCTCTTTACAGAAATGTAAATTTCTCGATGAATGTTGGCGACAAGCTGCTACATTCAAGCCTGAAAGACAACCACTGTATGTCAAAATTGCTTTTTCGTATCGGTTTTCTCCCTTGCGGTTGATATCATGTGACCTTTGCGAGACGTGCGCTGTATGAAATCTCATCTAGGTCGTCTACCATCAAATGTGCGCCATGTTGCTAGCAGACGTACAACGACTGTTTCAGTCCATAAAAGATCGTTACAAGTATAATTTCAATCTAAAAGTTAAACAATGGAAGTGTTACTTTCTATTTTGGAGAGGAAAGACACTTTGGCTGTTCTGCCGACTGGCTACGGCAAAACTGAGTGTTTTGTCCTGCAGCATTGATGTTGGAGGAGGTTAGTCAGTTTCAGTGTATCATACGATAATTTTAATGTAAGTGCAGAGTGCAGTAGAATCTACTGTATAATCGTAACACTTAATACTGGTTGATTTTATAGATGTATTTTAACATATTTTAAATGTTCTTGTTGGAAACATTTTTAAGCATGTGCCATTGGTCAGGAGAAAAAGCATCTGTCCCAACAGCAAGTTACCCAGTCAGTATAAATTTTCATTCATATTGTTACATATTTGTGATGACGCAATCTAAACCTCAAAACTTTGTAAGACCAAAGTGATAGACTAGAGATAAATCGACGTTGAGATTGCATTGTGATTCTGACTCAGACAGGCAATAAATTAAAATTATTATCCCGAGAGACCACTTTTCACATCTATTAAAACATTAAAACTTTGATGGACAATAATAGTGGCCGATGGAGGATAAATCACAGTAGAGCTACACAGTCATGTAAAGTTATTGCTCATATTGGTGTGTAGACACATGGTATAAACGTTAATTGCGAGTAATAAAATTATATAGTGAGGATATTGAATGTGTCACTTATGTACCAGACACTTTATGTACCAGCATTTATGTACCACTTTGGACACCTTATGTACCACATATATATGTGATAATAGTGGATGATCATTTTTGTTTTGATTGTGAAAATGTTATATTTTATGTTACTTGAAATGTTTTTTTTTTACTAAATTTAAATGTTGAATTGTCATAATTAATAAGGAAAATTATATGCACATAGAAATGTTAACAACATTCATCATATTCTATGGACTTAAGCTGATTAAATCAAGGTCGTTTTCACAGGTAATTATCAGATATTGACAGTGCTACACAATGAGATACAATTACTATATATTATATAGGTGGTACACTAAGTGTCAAAGTGGTACATAAAATGTCTGGTACATAAAGTGACTGGTACATAAGGTGTCGCACCCGAGGATATTGCCCCCAAAGAAAAATTTATCAGTATTAACAACGTCGTGGTTCAATTACTAGGCAT
>NW_026463472.1:0-47139 GCF_021730395.1 Mercenaria mercenaria
GATCTGGCCTGATATTATACCAATACAAGTTGTGCACAAGTCTGAATAAAACTGGTTGCAAAATGTGGTCTCTATCATGTTCACAAGCCAAAATAGCAAATTTTGGCCCTTTAACTCTGTTCCAGTGAAAATGTCACCAAAATCGCAGTGAAATTTCACCAAGTGATGAAAAGTGACCACGCCCTCTGACGGCCATGTTTTTTGATGAATCAGAAAATTTTAAACAATATTTGTAGAAGATCAAACTATTTTAAAATCCAGCCAGCAGTTTCACACAAGAAGGTGTTTAAAGTTTCCACTATATACATATAGGGAAAAGTGACCACGCCCTCTGGCGGCCATGTTTTTTGACGAATCTTTTTTAATGAATCAGAAAATTTTGAACAATATTTGTAGAAGATCAAACTATTTTAAAATCCAGCCAGCAGTTTCACACAAGAAGATGTTTAAAGTTTCCACTATATACATATAGGGAAAAGTGACCACGCCCTCTGGCGGCCATGTTTTTTGACGAATCTTTTTTGACGAATCAGAAAATTTTGAACTACAATTCAAGATAATTTAAACAATCTTGGTAGAGGGTCACACAAGGACTGTTTGTGTAAAATTATTTTAAAACCAAGCAAGCAGTTTCACACAAGAAGATTTTTTTTTAATTTCCACTATATACATATAGGGAAAAGTGATGACGCCCCCTTGCAGCCATGTTTTTTGACGAATCATATTTGTGGAAGGTCACATAAGAACCATTTGTGTAAAATTATTTTAAAATTTGGCTAGCAGTTTCACAAAAGAAGACTTTTAAAGTTTCCACTACATACATATAGGGAAAATGACCGCGCCCTCTGGTGGCCAAGTTTTTTGACGAATCAAAATAATTTGAACAATCTTGGTAGAGGGTCATACAAGGACCATTTGTGTAAAATTATTTTGAAATCTGCCCAGTAGTTTCAAACAAGAAATTTTTTTTTAATTTCCACTATATACATATACAGAAAAGTGACCACGCCCCCCTGGTGGCTATGTTTTTTGACGAATCAAAATAATTTGAATAATCTTGGTAGAGGGTGACATAAGGATTATTTGTGTGAAATTATTTCACAATCAGACCATTGGCTTAGGAGGAGATTTTGTTTGAAGATTTTTCTATTTTTAGCTCTGGCGGTCCCTATGTGCAAAGCAAGTAGAACTGTTTGAACAACTTTAGTAGAGGACCATCCAAGGAGCATCTACGCTGAGTTTCATCTTAATCCTTTCAGTGGTTATGGAGGAGATGTCTTTTAAACACAATTGTTGGCGATGGACGAACGCACAACGAACACAGCGTGATCACAATAGCTCACTCAGGTGAGCTAAGGCATAAAAAAAAAATTCTCTGTTTCCGGTAACATGCTCAAAAAAATTAGGGTAGGTAGGTTGGAATTTTTTTTTTTTTTTATTAAGTGAGACTTTTCGGAAATTACTTTTATGTCAAACAAGAGATCACAGAGTGATCTTGGCGCCCACCATTGAGCCATTTTTTAATGTTCCAAATTTCAAGACTAGCTCAAGGTCAAAATCAAGGTCAAATTTCATTTCTGTACACAACACTGTGCATGTGGTACATGCAAGTGGTCCAAATTTGAAAGCTGTAGCTTGAGAAATGTGAAAGTAGGCCACTAGATCAATTTCAAGGTCAAAGTTCATTTCGATATACAAAACTATGCATGTGCTTCAAATTTGGAGGCTGTAGCTTGAGCAATGTGAAAGTAGGTACTAGGTAAAAATCAATGTCAAATTCAATTCAGAACACAAAAATATGCATGTGGCCCAAATTTGAAGGCTGTAGCTTGATAAATGTGAAAGTAGGTCACTAGGTCAAAATCAAGGTCAAATTTCATTTCTAAACACAAGTAGGTCACTAGGTCAAAATCAAGGTCAAATTTCATTTCTAAACACAAAACTATGCATGTGGTCCAAATTTGAAGCCTGTACCTTCAAAATTGTGAAAGTAGGTCACTAGGTCAATGTCAAGGTCAAAAAGTTTTTCGGTGCACAAAACTAAGCATGTGGTCCAAATTTGAAGGCTGTAGTTACAGAAATGTGAAAGTAGGTCACTAGGTCAAAATCAAGGTCAACACAGTCATGTCAAGGTTCATCTTGCTACTCAAAACTATACATGTGGTCCAAATTTGAATGTTGTAGGTTTATACTGACAAGAAGATTTTAAAAGCTTTTCCCTATATAAGTCTATATGAACCATGTGACCCCTAGGGCGGGGCCATATTTGACCCTAGGGGGATAATTTGAACAAACTTGGTAGAGAATCACTAGATGATGCTACATTACAAATATCAAAGCTCTAGGCTTTGTGGTTTGGACAAGAAGATTTTCAAAGTTTTTCCCTATATAAGTCTATATGTAAACCATGTGACCCCCAGGGTGGGGCATATTTGACCCTAGGTGTAATAATTTGAGCATCTTAGTAGAAGACCACTAGATGATGTCACATACAAAATATCAAAGCCCTAGGCCCTGTGAAGTTAGACAAGAGGTTTTTCAAAGTTTTTCCCTATATAAGTGTATAAAAACCATGTGACCCCCAGGGCGGATCCATATTTGACCACAGGGAAATAATTTGAACCATCTTGGTAGAGGACCACTACATGATGCTACATACCAAATATCAAAGCCCTAGGCTCTGAGGTTTTGGACAAGAAGATTTTCAAAGTTTTTCCATATATAAATCCATGTAAATTATAAAAATAAACAAAGGGCCATAACTCACTCAAACAAGAGGACCATGATGGTCCTGAATCGCTCACCTATCCCCACATGACCCAGTGTTGAACTGAGTATGAAGTCGTTATTTCTATTATTTGATAAAGTGACCTAGTTTTTGAGCACATGTGACCTAGATATCATCAAGATAAAAAATTCTGACCAATTTTCATGAAGATCCATTGAAAAATATGACCTCTAGAGAGGTCACAAGGTTTTTCTATTTTTCGACCTACTGACCTAGTTATTGACCGCACGTGACCCAGTTTCGAACTTGACCTAGATATCATCAAGGTGAACATTCTGACCAAATTTCATAAAGATCCCATGAAAAATATGGCCTCTAGAGAGGTCACAAAGTTTTTCTATTTTTAGACCTACTGACCTAGTTTTTGACCGCACGTGACCCAGTTTCGAACTTGACCTAGATATCATCAAGGTGAACATTCTGACCAATTTCCATGAAGATCTTGTGAAACATATGGCCTCTAGAGAGGTCACAAGGTTTTTCTATTTTTAGACCTACTGACCTAGTTTTTGACCGCACGTGACCCAGTTTCGAACTTGACCTAGATATCATCAAGGTGAACATTCTGACCAACTTTCATAAAGATCCCATGAAAAATGTGACCTCTAGAGTGGTCACAAGCAAAAGTTTACGCACGCACGGACGCACGGACGACGGACGCTGCGTGATCACAAAAGCTCACCTTGTCACTTTGTGACAGGTGAGCTAAAAATGTTGAACCAGTCTGATTTTCAGGCAGACACAACTAGGGTACCAATACATCATTCTGACAAAGTTTGGTCAAAATCCCCCCCAGTAGTTTCTGAGGAGATGCGATAACGAGAAATTGTTAACGGACGGAAGGACAACGGACTAAGGATATTTAAAGCATAAAAAGTGAAGTTTTGCAACTTTATGTTAAAAAGTTGAAAAAAATACTCTCCAAGGCCATAAAAACTTTTAGGGGTGGGCCAAAAATTTAGGGTAGGTCGGGATACCAGAAACAAACAATTTTTTTTTTACACCTAAAAAGCAAATGACAATTCAAATGATTCATTCATACACCGATATATTCAGCTCTTTTTAAATATATAAACACATAGCAATAAGCATTTGGCAATATTGTTCTGCATTTCTCAATTATCAATTACCAGGTAGCAATTATCGTTTGACAAGTACAATTTGGCAGTCAATATTTGAGCATTTGGCAAATAGCATTTTGCATGAGCTATTTGTCATTTAGCATCTGACAAAAAAAATGGGTCACCTGCTTTACAAAACAGATGGAATTAATGTTTTCTTTGCCTTTAAAATTTAATTTTAAGAATTTCACAATATGAAATTTGAACTCTACTTACACATCTGAGACCTCTTTTTCACACATTTTTGGCAGTCTTTCAAACCTTGAAGAAAAGAATTCAAACAGGTTGAATAAAGTACGAAAAATAAAAATTATTCCTTTTTTTATTGACACATAATTCATGTAGTTGGGTCAAAATATCCTGTCTTATCACAGGAACTTAGTATTCAATCAGAAAATATTCTTCCAAAACTGACCCAGACGATTTTTTATATAGAGGGTGTCCTTTCTGAAAAGATACATAGTTTTTCATTTTCTGATTAAATATCAAGGTCATTATGGTTTTTAAATTACACAATAGGCATGTTTCTTACTTGGTACATGTGTATCAGCTTTAAAAGAATATCACCCAACAAGAGCTGTCACAGGAAACAGCTTGCTCGACTATTTCAATACTGGATACTGAAATTGGGCACATCTGAGGAAGCTGGGGCTGACATAGGAAAGTTTAATGACACCAATGTAGATGAAGATATTGTATAGCTTCCAATGTATTTAGTAAAAACAGAGATAGAGATAAGTCTATCAAAACATTAACTCAGTACAAAAGGGCTATTATTCAGGGAAACTTTCTGTAAGAGTAATTATTATTATTATTATTATTATTATTATTATTATACCACATTTATATAGCACTCTTTTCATGCACTTGTACACGTTCAAAAGTGCTTTATAGAATAAATTGCAAAAATACAAACAAATACGTATACAAAGATAATGCATTCCACATTAACAAAAATCATGAATGAAAACAAGTATAATTTAAAAAACAAGATAAAAACAAGAGCTGTCACTAATGGTGACAAATGCCCCCGCAGCACCTTGACCTTTGACCTGTTGACCTTGACCTTTGACCTGGTGACCCCAAAGTCAGTAGGGGTGGTGTACTCAATAAGTACTATCAGCATGTGAAGTTTGAAGGTCCTGGGTGCAGTGGTTTGCGAGTAAAGTGCCTTCATGCAAAAAGTTAACGTTGGCCCCTGTGACTTGACCTTTGACCTGGTGACCCCAAAGTCTGTAGGGTGGTGTACTCAATAAGTACTATCAGCATGGGAAGTTTGAAGGTCCTGGGTGCAGTGGTTCGCGAGTAAAGTGCCTTCATGCAAAAAGTTAACATTGGCCCCTGTGACCTTGACCTTTGACCTGGTGACCCCAAAGTCAGTAGGGAGGATGTACTCAATAAGTACTATCAGCACGTGAAGTTTGAAGGTCCTGGGTGCAGAGGTTCGTGAGTAAAGTGCCTTCATGCAAGAAGTTAACATTGGCCCCTGTGAAATTGACCTTTGACCTGGTGACCCCAACGTCAGTAGGGGTGGTGTACTCAATAAGTACTATCAGCATGTGAAGTTCGAAAGTCCTGGGTGCAGTGGTTCGCGAGTAAAGTGCCTTCATGCAAAAAGTTAATGTTGTGACGAACGAACTAACGTACGAACTAGCGAACGAACTAACGAACGGACGGACAGTTGAAAACTAATATGCCTCCCTTTGGGGGCATAATAATAAATGTATCGGTCAGTTAACAAAATATTGTACAAAGAAGTGGGTTTTGAGCAGGCTTCTGAAAGCAGCTAGCGTGTCAGCTTCCCTGATCTTGACAGGAAGGGAGTTCCAAAGCTTTGGAGCAGTGCACGAAAAGCTGCGATTGCCATACATCATGGTTTTAGATTTTGCCATAACCAGTGACAGCGTGTCTTGTGATCTTAGGGTCCTGACCGGTTTATACACTTCTAGCATATCCCTAATATAGGCAGGGGACTGATTGTGTAAAGCCTTAAAGGTGTGGATCAGAACCTTGTACTGCACCCTGTATTTCACTGGCAACCAGTGAAGCTCCTTCAGAACCGGTGTTATATGATTGCGACGGGGCGTCTTAGTGATTACGCGAGCTGCAGTGTTCTGGACATGTTGCAACTTGTAATGCACCATATGTCATATTACGTGGCTAATAATGTGGAGAACAACTGTTATAAATTTTAATCAAATTTATCTAGTATTAATTGAGACAGACGCTAACCTGAAATTCCAAGTAAAGAGAATGCATAACTCATATAATATTGCTGCAAGAGCTATGGACCACATGATGTGGGTGGTGATCTTAAATTTGAATCAAATGCATGTAATAACAACAAAGATATGGTGAAGAAAAAAACATCAAAACTAAACTGAAATTCTAAGGGAAAAGGGTACATAATTCACGAAATACTTGAACTTGAGTTATGGACCTTTTGTCATTGGATGATGATGATGATGATGATGACACGGAACAACTGAATTAAGTTTGAATTAAATTTGTTTAGTATTACAATGATATAGTGACAGTGCAACAAAATTAATCTGAAATTCTAAGTAAACAAGAAGCTGCATTGAATAAACGCTTGATGCCCCGGTGGCATCCTTGTCGATACAAAGCAACCTAAGTCCAAAACAAGGTCAAGGTCAAACTGAGGTCAGGTGATGTTTGAAGATGAGGAATGGTCACAGGTTTTATCTGCATTAGTATCAAGTCATTCTAGTAAGGGGTATTGATGCTAGAGGAAACGGTCCCATTTGGTTAACCAAGAGATGGCCCATACAAAGCAACCTAAGTCCAAAACGAGGTCAAGGTCAAACTGAGGTCAGGTGATGTTTGAAGATGAGGAATGGTCACAGGTTACATCTGCATTAGTATCAAGTCATTCTAGTAAGGGGTATTGATGCTAGACGAAACGGTCCCTGTAAGGGTCTGTTATATTTTTCTAAGTTACTGTAACACCATTAATACATGAACGTTTGATGAATAATTGAGGAAAGACTTACTTACAATGGAACTTTACATGGAAATCCTGGTGACATTGTGAAATCCTGTGTCATGAACTGATCTTTACAAAGTATAGATACTCTTACCTTATAAACTTGCCATACTGGTGTGAACTAGTTAGAAATGAACATTTTATATATGAAAACCACAATAACATTGTGAAATACTTACCTTTTTGACAGAAATTTGTCAGTCTTCTCAGATTTCATTGTTACCAAAAGTTTCACTGGCGGAAATATTTGAAATCCGCCCACTTCAATATTTTCTTATAAGATTTCCATTTATAGTCAAAGTTTCTACCTAGGAACAATTCATGATCTGTATTTATTTGTAATTTATGATTGTTAAACACCAGAATCCATCAACTACCATTGTTATATGCAATTTATCGATCATTTTCTTATTTATTTTTCGTGCTGCATTTCAATATGGCGGCTGCTGAAATGCTGGATTTCAGCCTCGGAAATCCTTCTATCATTGATTGGTGGATCTTGGTGGATTTCTGGATTTTACTGTTTTGATTGGTGGATTTCAGATCCAAATGTTTATAAAAGCCGGGTAAGAAATCCTGGCTAGCACTTCGGTCTTGACCTTCAAAAGCGTCACATCAAAAGTGCAACAACCGCCAACTTTAAATTTTAACTTTGATTCAACCAACTCCTGTTTGTAAGTATTTGTAATCCAACTGTATGAAGGAACACTGTTGTTACTATAATTAAATGAGAATCTTACTAGATCTATAACCTATAGTAAAAGTACTTTTAAACTTGGAAGAAATCTTTATTTATTTTCTCGAGATCCTGACAGATGTTTACAATGGCGTCAGAAGCGGGGATGGTATAATATATTTACCATTCTACGATACGGACCAAACACCTGTAGATTACTTCCATCCATCCATCATCCATTCAGTTTAATAAAGTACAATAGAAAAAGAACAACAATACATGTTAATCATTCAAATATTTAATTGTGAAAAAATAAGCAGAGCTAGTACCAAAGCAGTGACAAATATCTATAGCGTTTAATTATAACTAAACACTGACTTATATACAAGGACAGTAAAATTACTAAATTATGGCAGAAACTTCCGACTCGGAAG
Source organism: Mercenaria mercenaria (assembly GCF_021730395.1). Lineage (NCBI taxonomy): Eukaryota > Metazoa > Mollusca > Bivalvia > Venerida > Veneridae > Mercenaria > Mercenaria mercenaria. The sequence continues at coordinate 8,027 of NW_026463472.1, forward strand.
TTGAATTCAACATAAACAGAGAAATAAATCATGGCAGAGGTGACGAGCCACCACCACTAGTTTCTGATCACGGAGAAGAGGATAACACAGACTATGAAACAATGGATGACGAACAAGAAGAGCAAGACCGAAGTCCCCCTCCTGTTAGGGGTAGGGCAGTGAACAGGACAAAGTATCTAGGTAGGCCATACAACAGAAATAATAGGTGTAGGGCGGCTACACCAGTACATCCTAGGGTATCAATGCCAAAAGGACCTAGCCTTAAACTTAAATCATTTAGTGGGGATGAAAATTTTGAAGAATTCATAGACCATTTTGAAGTTAGTGCTGAATTAGGATGCTGGGACTTTAGAAGTATGAATTTAGCTTTGCGCTCTTGTATGACTGGTAAAGCTCACATATTTTTGTCACGTCTACCATCTGATGTTAAGAACAATTATCGCAGTCTGGTAGAAGCACTGAGAAAACAGGTTTGCTAATCAAGATGACCAACCTGTTTGGGTATCCACACTTAAAGCTAGAAAACGCGGACCAACTGAATCTATTGCTTCATACGCTGATGCTATCTCAGAACTAGCACGTAAAGCTTATTATGATCTTGGTTACAATGCCCAAGAAAGAATGGCATTAGAGCAACTATACACTTGTCTTTCTCCAGAACTTCTTTATAAATGCATTGAAAAGAACTGTAGAACTGTTGACCAAGCAGTTGGAATCATTCAAATGTACGAAGGCGTTATGGGTAATGGTAATGCTTCACATGTGTATATGGTATCAAATCAAGAAACTCAGGCTGCTCGTTCACTGACAAGGACTGACAACACCCATCTACTGCAACAACTGTCTTCCAGACTTGAGCGTCTTGAACGTCAATCCAGATTTCAGCGTCGCGAGACCCAAACCTATCCATCCCAAAGGCGTTGTTTCAAGTGTAATGCCACCGATCACCTTATGCGGACATGTCCTTATAGCACTGCCTCTCCTGCATCAGCATCTAGATTGAACACTCAACGCGGGATCAGGCAACGTTATGACACAGGCGTTGGTTCTGTACCACAAGCTGTTGAAAATGGAAACACTCATCTTTCAGTGCCAAAAGGCGATGCAGACAGATTAACTGCCAGTGATGTCAGGGTTCAAAGTCGGGGAAAACATCAATCCGTTGGGTCTTTAGGCCGTGAGTCAACGGACAACAATTCTGAAAGGCCTGAAATTCTATGTCTAATGCTGAATCTGAACAAATAAACAATGTAGGGGTAATATGGAACAATGGTCTTTATACAGGTTGTAATGTGCACGGTGTTCACGCAAAATTTCTCATTGACACTGGTGCAACTACTTGTTTATTATCAAACCGTATCTATTCTCAAATACCCGAGGACAATAAACCTTCATTACAGAAATATAAAAGTTCTGTTCAAGATGTAAATGGGAACAATGTTAAGGTTCATGGTAAAACTAAATTAAACATTAAAATGGGTAACTTCTCATTTGAACAATTACTTATTGTCTGTGACATGTTGCCAGATGGAATTATAGGTCAAGACTTTCTTATGAAGCACATTAAATCTATTGACCTAGAAAAGCATATACTTAATACTGCTGAAGGTTCTTTTACAGTTATGGACTGGTGCTGCCTGACAAATGAAAAGGGTGTGTCGAGTACTGTTCAAGAGAAAGTGGTTGTACCTGCACAGACGTCCGTGTGGGTAAATATTGACATACCCAACAAAAACTTTTTATGTCTGAAGTTTTACTTTTTGAATAAAACCAGAAATAAAAGTGACATAAGCATGGTTGAAGGTATAGCTTTAAATAATGACTCATGTACACAAGTAAACATTGTAATTGCAGTTGATGAAAACATTGTACTTGATCCTGAAAGCGAGGTTGGAATATGCTCTTCCATAGGTGATGATCTATGTTTAAGTCTCAAGTTGTGCAGCTACCACTGAACCTGTGTCAACCCCTGTGAAGATTTAGAAACACTGCCAAACTATCTTAAAGACATGTACACTCGCAGTGTTGTTCATTTATCCCAGAATGAAGACAATCTCTCGAGAAACTTTTGATAAAGTATCAAGATGTTTTTGCTAAAAACAATGATGACCTGGGTTGTACTAACTTAATTCAACACCGTATAAACGTCCAAGGAGCTCAACCTATTCGCCAAGCTCCTCGAAGGCTACCTATTGCAAAACGTGAAATCGAGCGCACTGAAATTGAAAAGATGCTAGCTAACGTATAATTGAACCTAGCATAAGCGAGTGGGAGCAGTCCCGTACTTTTTAACAAAACCTGATGGCAGCACTAGGTTCGCGGTGGACTACCGTAAAGTCAATGAAGTGGTGAAAAAGATAGTTTCCCGCTCCCAAAGATAGACGAGTGTCTGGATGCCTTAGGTGGCAGCACCTTTTTCAGCTGCATGGATTTAAACCAAGGTTTCATGCAATTACCCATAGCTCCAGAAGATCGCGATAAAACAGCTATTGCCACAACGATGGGGTTGTTCCAGTTCCTTCGGTTACCATACGGTCTTGTTACAGCACCGTCCGAGTTCAGCCGACTTATGGCGAAGTATTACGCGGTCTACAATGGCGCGAATGTTTAGTATACATGGACGATATTATTGTCCCATGTTCTGAAGTTGAACAAGGCCTCATAAGACTTGAGCATGTGTTCCAAAGGTTACGTGCTGCCAATCTGAAACTTAAGCCAAAGAAATGCACTTTCTTTCAAAAATCGGTAAAAGTACTTGGTCTATGTTGTATCGGCCGAAGGTATCAGACGGACAGAACAAGATTGACGCTGTAAATAACTGGCCAACTCCAAGCAACGCGAAAGACCTAAAGTCTTTTCCCGGTCTAGCCGCATATTATATGAGATTTGTATCAGACTACAGCAAGATTGCTAAGCCTTTGTATAAACTGTGCAGTAAGAATTCTAAATTCTTTATGGTGTAGTGAAGCCAATCAGGCTTTTCAAACTCTAAAACATTACTGACAACCACACCTATCCTTGCGTATCCTATAAGTGGACTACCATTCTGTCTGGACACTGATTGTTCGCAATTTGCCTCTGGTGCAGCCTTAGGTCAAGTACAAAACGGTAAAGAACGCGTTATTGCTTACATGAGCAAGACTTTATCTCCGGCTGAAATTAAGTACTGTGTAACTCGCAAGGAACTGCTGGCTGTTGTGACTGCCCTCAAACATTTCCATCATTATTTGTATGGACAAGAAGTGTTACTACGCACAGACAATGCTGCAGTCTCCTGGTTACGTAGACTTAAAGACCCTTGTGGACAAATGGCCAGATGGCTACAGTACATTGACACTTACAATCTGAGAATCACACATCGCCCAGGCCGTCTTCATTCTAATGCCGACGCTCTTAGTCGAAATCCATGTAAGGTTTGTGCCCGTCATGAAAACCTCAACAAACAGAGTGAAACTAACACTGACAGTATACAACCTCCTCCCGAGTCTGTTGAACAAATTAACACTAACACTGACAAAGAATGTTCCCTTCCTGTTGAAAAAGTGTGTGTCACTACTCGCTTGCAGCAACGTTCCATTGAAGCTGAGACATCTCCAAGAACTGTTTTACTGGACGGCTGGTCAGCTGCAGATATTGCTCAAGAACAAATCCTGGACAATGACATTAGTACTCTCCTAGTAGCTGCTGAATCTGGTCAGAAACCGGACTGGAAACCATTGTCGAGTAAATCTGCAGCCACCAAATCTCTCTGGAACCAGTGGGATCGGCTTGAAATCCATGCTGGGATGCTACATCGTAGATGGACTTCTGAAAAAGGAGATGAAACATTACAATTAATTGTACCAAAAACTAAGAGACAAGAAATACTTTATTACTTTCATGACATTCCCTCAGCTGGTCATCTAGGAACTGACAAAATGCTAGACAAATTACGACGTAACTTCTACTGGCCAGCAATGACGAGAGATGTAAAGAGCTATATGAAAATTGTATGATTTGCGCTTCGCATAACCCGCAAAACTTCCATCATGCACCTCTTGGTGAGTGTTCTGTAGGTGCAATGATGGAGAAAGTTTCTATTGACATTCTTGGACCTTTGACATTGACAGAGAAAGGAAATCGATATATACTAGTAATCGCTGATGTATTTACAAAGTACACTGAAGCAGTGGCACTCCCAGACCAAGAGACAAAAACAGTCGCCACCGCCTTAGTTGACACGTTCATATCTAGAATGGGTACACCCATGACACTTCTATCTGATCAAGGTACAAATTTCCAGTCCTCTTTGTTCAAGGAACTTTGTGACATTTTGGGCATAAAGAAAATCTCTACCTCTGTCGCTAGGCCCCAGGCAAATTCAGTCGTTGAAAGATTTAATCGCACACTGCTCGCAATGTTAACTTCCTACTGTGCAAACAATCAAAGAAATTGGGACTGCTACTTACAGCAAGTAATGAGGCATTCAGAGCTTCCAAAAAGTGCGTCTACCGGTTACAGTCCTAATTTCATGGCATTTGGTCGTGAAGTCACACTTCCCATCACAGCTGCCATTGGTCTCCCTCCTGGAGAGCAACTCACTACCTGTCAGCATGTTCTTAACTACAAATGAAATGGAAGAAGCGCATGAAGTAGCCAGAACTAATCTATAAGAAACATGCAGATACCAAAAGAAATATTATGATAGATCCGCAAAGATAGAAAGCTTTGCGTCGGGCAACCAGTATGGTTATATGAACCCTTAAGAAAACATGTACAAAGCTTGCACCAAAATGGCAAGGTCCATACTTGGTAGAGAAAGTTATTGATGATTTAATTTACATGATAAAACGCTCTCCAAGAAAACCAGCGAAAGCTCACCATATTGACAGACTAACGTCCATATAAAGGACAAGAACTACCAATGGTGGTTTAAAAAATGTTGTGAAACAAAAAGCATTGTAAGTTAAAATGCTTGAAATTTTCAGAATGAATGTACTGTTGAAAAAGTTATGTTTCACGTTTAGTAAATTTTTAAATGTTAACAAAGTTACTTTTTAACAGTTAAGCATACTGAGAAGTACGTCATGGAGGTAACTCATTCTGTATATTAAGATGAAGGTCATCTAAAATGTTGAATGCTGAAATACATACAACTTTAATGTTTACTGGTTATTACCTGAGAAAAACCAGAAGATGCAGTGAATGAAAATAGGTACCTATTATAAATCAATCGATGTGAAGCGCGCTGTACAATTATGATGAATTGCTGAATGGACTTGTGGAAACTGGTAAATCTGGCCTGATCAACCAGATGTTACGCAATGCTGTGTGGCTGATGAGAACAATTCTGGTTGTGGCTCATCTGTTAAGGCTATGTGAGTCTGGCCTTAATAACTGTGATTATACTGCGCATCTTGGGATCCTTAAAAAGATGAATAAAAACAAGGTGTTATGCAAGGAATTACCCATTAAACATTAAAACTTTGTTATACGGTCCTTTCAGAAGAGTTCCATCAGTGAAACTGAGTTATCGGATAAAACCTGAAAAGTGTTATAACTGTTCTGAAATTAGTTAAATTTTAGTGTGTTTAAATATGAAAACAATAACAGTGTTCCTTCAAACTGCTTATTAAAAATGTAATGACTTGTATATATGTTAACAAAAGAAAGAGAAAAGAAGAATAAGCATAACATTACAGTTAAATATAATAACTGTATGCCTTATCCATACAGAAGATGTTTATTTATGGAGAACAATTCTGAATTACTGTTATTAACTATTACCTACTCTTCATACTACAACTGTATTCTCTGGACATCTCTGTTGAACTGTTCCGTGGTACACTGCTAAATAACAACAGATGGACAGGTTATTATAAATCAGTTAGACAAGTTATAAAAACCAGTGTATCTTAACTGCAGAACTTAGACAAAGATCAATTATCTTAATGCTTTAATGAAAAGGAAAACAAAAACTGACAATATTAACTAGTCTGAATATTAAAACTGTGTATCGTTGTTCCAGGTCATGGCTTCTCAATGTTGGCTATGTGGAGACCTTTCAGCCACCAGGAAAGAGTTGAAGCTTCACTTGATGGGACGGCCTCATCACATCTTTAAGGTAGTGTGTCCATTCTGTCCATCCTGAGGAAAGGACATGTAATAAAATGTCTTGACTTGAAAAAAGCACGTGGACAAGTATCACCCTGGTCTGACAACAACAAATTCCCCTTCAGGGCTGGTTCACGGAAACAGCAGGATTCTACCTGTCAGTGTCGCCCTATGACTACGGTCGTATTGTGAAACCCCTAAGTATGGAAACACCTACGGCTAAGTCCATACAACAAGCTGTACGCACCTGGCTGCCGACCATCAAGTTTCCTTCACGTTCACTACTGGCTTGGGAGCAGGGTTGGGCTCAGTCACTAGGAACTCCTCTAAGAGATGAACCACCTACTGTGTTGGCCTACTCACCCACTAGGCCAGAGATGTATACAGCAACACCTGTCTAAGGTAACAGTGGTCGCGAGAGCACTTGAATCCTGTATCGTGTCTTTTTACAACAGTATCAAACACTCAGTATGTAGCAGTTTTTGCAGACAATCTCTGTGTAAAAGAAAAGTTAAAATCTTTAGAAAGTGAAGCATACAGTATTTTTCTGAAGTCGACAGCATGAAATATGCAGAACTCAGTGAACTTTTGGCTAATGCATTGAACCTATCTCCCACATGATTGACTCAATACACAAAGTGTTTCCCGACTATCATGCAGAAATGCCAGCAAACATGGCCACAACCTCCTTATGAGAACTCTCCTACTAGGCTCTTGCCATCTGACCTGTAGGTGCTCGGGTACCAACGGAGCAAAATTCAATTGTAACAATTACTGAAAATCTGTTGAGTCATGGACTGTATCCCCTCGGCATGCCCGCTAAGAGAGATTGGGGAAGCGCTAAAGCCAGGGACATCAGAAATGGTAGTTATGCTGTTACATGGCCGCCCAAGTGCTGGGAACAGTTGTCTGGTGATAGGAAGTTTCAGATGTATTTACATGCTGCCATGAATCTGGAGGTTGGGGAGGATGGGTTTCCGAGGGCAACGATGTCTCAGGTTGTTACGAAGTTCACCTTTCTGATGCTACCTGGGACACCGGTGCCAAGGGACTATCATCCTACCCGTCTCCAGATAGAGACATTCAATAAATTGAAAGAAATGCACAAAACTGGAAAAGACAATGACACTCTCTTACAAATGTATCAAAAGGCTGCTGAATCCAGATCTACTGCTCTAGATGTAATGTTGGCACAGATTGCTGACGTAAAAATTCGTGTTTAATCTATAATCTTGTACTTCCACACCTGTAAGAAAACATATAAATCCATTTATCAGTTATTATAACAGTGTTCTGATTTCTGCTGGAGTGTGTTAAGGTTTTAAATATGGTTTACCTTAAATTATGCAATATATCAGTAACAATACAGAAAAAATAATTTCATAATATTTAAAATAATTCTATTTCAATTATGCATGTTAGTTTTATCAGTCTTAAGGACTTAGGGAGGGGGTGTGTAAGGGTCTGTTATATTTTTCTAAGTTACTGTAACACCATTAATACATGAACGTTTGATGAATAATTGAGGAAAGACTTAACTTACAATGGAACTTTACATGGAAATCCTGGTGACATTGTGAAATCCTGTGTCATGAACTGATCTTTACAAAGTATAGATACTCTTACCTTATAAACTTGCCATACTGGTGTGAACTAGTTAGAAATGAACATTTTATATATGAAAACCACAATAACATTGTGAAATACTTACCTTTTTGACAGAAATTTGTCAGTCTTCTCAGATTTCATTGTTACCAAAAAATTTCACTGGCGGAAAATATTTGAAATCCGCCACTTCAATATTTTCTTATAAGATTTCCATTTATAGTCAAAGTTTCTACCTAGGAACAATTCATGATCTGTATTTATTTGTAATTTATGATTGTTAAACACCAGAAATCCATCAACTACCATTGTTATATGCAATTTATCGATCATTTCTTATTTATTTTTCGTGCTGCATTTCAATATGGCGGCTGCTGAAAAGCTGGATTTCAGCCTCGGAAATCCTTCTATCATTTGATTGGTGGATCTTGGTGGATTTCTGGATTTTACTGTTTGATTGGTGGGTTTCAGATCCAAATGTTATAAAAGCCGGTAAGAATCCTGGCTAGCACTTCGGTCTTGACCTTCAAAGCGTCACATCAAAAGTGCAACAACCGCCAACTTTCAATTAACTTTGATTCAACCAACTCCTGTTTGTAAGTATTTGTAATCCAACTGTATGAAGGAACACTGTTGTTACTATGAGAATCTTACTAGATCTATAACCTATAGTAAAAGTACTTTTAAACTTGGAAGAAATCTTTATTTATTTTCTCGAGATCCTGACAGATGTTTACAGTCCCATTTGGTTAACCAAGAAATGGCCCATACAAAGCATCCTAAGTCCAAAACGAGGTCAAGGTCAAGGTCAAACTGAGGTCAGGTGATGTCTGAAGATGAGGAATGGTCACAGGTTACATCTGCATTAGTATCAAATCATTCTAGTTAGGGGTATTGATGCTAGACGAAACGGTCCCATTTAGTTAACCTCGTACGGATGGACAAACGGACGGACAAACGAATGGACAGGACAATCACTATATGCCTCCCGCATCAGCAGATGGCGGGGGCATAGAAAGGGCATAATTCACAAAATATTTGTGCAAGTGTTATGGCCCTTGTGTCATATGATGTGGGTGATGATTTGTAACAACCATTTTAAGTTTCAATCAAATCCATTTGGTAATAACAGAGATAGAGTGAAAGTGCATCAAAACTTTACACTGAAATTTTATGTAAAAGGGGGCATAATTGATAAAATATTGTTGCGGAACTACTATTTTAAGTTTGAATCAAATCTGTTTGGTAATAACAGAGATATAGTGAAAATACATCAAATTAACCTAAATTATAAGTAAAGAGGGGGCATAATTCATGAATAATTGGTGCCAGAGTTATGTACACCTTAAGTCATATGATGTGGGTGATGATGTGGGACAAAATTTTAAGCTGAATCAAATCCATTCAGTAATAAGTGAGATAGAGTAAAAGTGCCTCAAAACTTTAACCTGAAATTCAAAGTAATAATGGGGGATAATTCATGAAAATTTGGTTCAAGAGTTATGGCCTTTGTGCCATAAGATGTTGGTCTTGATGAGCAAAAACTATTTTAAGTTCGAAGAAGATCCATCAAGTAATTACAGAGATAAAGAGAAAGTCCAAGGTGTGGCACCGATGCCATGTCGAGCAGGATAGTTCTCCATTATACTTTGTATAGTCAAGCTAAAAATTGCTACAGAATACGATATGAAAAGTTTATCACCAACTTCATAACTATTTTAACTATTTTGATGAATAGCTATTTATTTTAAATTGTGACTTGACATATAGTCAGATAAAGGCCTTTTTTACTAAACAATTTTGTTCAACAAATGGACACTCCAGCCATTGATGCTGGAGCGAGTTGTGTTTAACCTGTCTTTTCACTAAATTTCACACACAGGTTTTGAGTTATGTCACAGTGGGCAGTTATTCAAACTACTATTCCTACATTCTGTACCAGCTCTAACCTGTCCTTTGAAAGTTATCTCCATGAATCTGGGGTGGAGAACAGAATTACTTCAGACATAATGTCTTTTATCAAATCATCAATGGAGAACATACACCTTGCCCTGGGATCAAACTCATGACCCGTGATATGTAGATACTGAGTTTCGTGGGTGGGGGATATTAAAATGATCATACAATAGTCCTAAAATAAATTACGAACTCACGTTAATAAATACTGAATTGTTTCAAATTATCATTTTTTTCAACCTTCTACACATCCTAAAAGCTACTTGACAGAACAATCATGCATAAATAATTCAATAAAAAATGTTAATACCTGAATATAATATATGCCGATTGTGTTCACACAAATTTTTAAAGTTTACTTCCGATAAAAATTTCCGGCTAATTTACTTCCTCTTTCAATTTATCTTTATTTTATAAAATATTATTTTATATCTTATTTTTACTTTTCAGCACACAAATGTGTTTCCAAAATGCTTAACAAAATACATTTAAGTTTTAGCTGCACTTGCTAAACAAATACAGACAAACCTGTTTACAGTGGTCACCATTGGGTCCAATGTGACTGACTGGAAGTGAACCATACAGACAGGTGGCCACTATATCCAGGTCTAGTGAGACATCAACAATTAGTTTAACATCATACATATAATATATATTATGTTTATTATAAGTACATTTTTATCTTGTGTTACATATAAAAACCCCTGGAAAACTGATATAAGAATAGAACAAGCATTTATGTATATTTTATGTACATTAGAATATAAGTACAGTAGAGCTCGTATTAAGGGACCACACAAGGGATGAACAAAAAGTGATCTCTTAACACAAATGGTATCTTAATACAATATAACATTTGTTCCTGAATAACACAAAAGGGAACTGAAAAGTGGTCTGCTAATACAAGTGGTTCCTGAATAGATTAATAATTTATTGGTCTCTTGTTGGACTGTACTTTCAAACTTGAAACAGAATGTGAGGGGTCTCCCTTAGAGATATATTATGACCTCCCTTGATCTTAGATAATACTATTCCTACAGAAAGGGGTGCAATCTTTTAATTTCAGTTTTGTTGCCCCTTTATAATTGTTATAACATATCCTTTTAGGTTACTTTTGAAATGTCTGAATTAATGTTTTTTCAACTCGTCATCAGTTTAATTAAAAACAAAAATTGTCAAAGTTCCTAAGCATTTTCCCCGTCACACCAAACAAACATTTTACATCCTTCTTGTGTTACTGACTTCTTAAATCCCCTTGCAAACTAGTTTAAGAAAAATAAAACAAGGTGATTTCATTTTACCACATTAAACATAAAATTTTATTACCCTTAACTATACTTTAAACAAGAGCTTTCTTCTCTGATGAGGCCGTCTCTGCGTCTGAATCCTGAAACAAATAATAATACTCTTTGGAAACACCTCAATAATAGGCTGATATTTTCTACTACTTCTAAGTTTTCAAAATGAATCCATTTCTCTACATCAACAACTTTTGTTTGTTTGTTTTGGGTTTAACGCCGTTTTTCAACAGTATTTCAGTCATGTAACGGCAGGCAGTTAACCTAACCAGTGTTCCTGGATTCTGTACCAGTACAAACTTGTTCTCCTTAAGTAACTGCCAACTTCCCCACATGAATCAGAGGCGGAGGACTAATGATTTCAGACGCAATGTCGTTTATCAAATAATCACGGAGAACATACGCCCTGCCAGAGGATCGAACTCGCGACCCCGAGATCTGTAGACCAACGCTCTTCCTACTGAGCTAAGCGGCGGGCTACATCAACAATTAACAACATGTTCAAACCCGATTATCATTTCTTGTTTTTACATTCTTATTACTTTGTTTATATTCTAGATATATTGTGAAAACAAATAGATCTCTTTTGAACAGCTTTCAAACTAAGCATCTCTTTTTCTTAATTTCTTATTCAGTAAATACAGGATATTACAGAGTGTCTTTTCATATTGATTTTATTAAATAAATTAAGAAAAATAGTAGAATGTAAGGCTCTGCCATGCATTTTATCAATTTTATTCAACAAGTTTAATAATTCAATGTGGAAAGATACAAAGGTGATATTCTTTTGTCATATGTAAGCTTTGCCTTCTGAAACATCAAAATTTCTTCTTTCTTTACTTATAATAGACCAAGTAAATTCGACCAACGTCTCCTATACATAAAACAACATCAATGTTAAATCTTTATTACACAAGTGTAATACAAAATTTATGTAATGGCTTTATTTCACTCCCGCAACATCACACGTGTGATAAAACATAATATATGAAACTTTTTAAAATTATGTTCCTCAAACAGTTTGTTCAACTCTGTCTACTGATGCACAGGTACATGAAAGTCTACACATTCATCAAATAGTCTGAGTCATTCAAGGGCAATGACACTTTATATATATTTATAGTATTTCAACTGCTGGCCAATAAGGTTTATCACAAAAGTGGATCATGTCACAAAATTCCACTGCAAATGCTCTTTTAAATACCACACTTTGTCAAATAAGATTTGTGAGTTTTACTTTTGGAAAAATGTATTGTGACACAAAATTAGAATATTCACTATTCCTACATTTTGCTTCTACAAACTACAAATTTGTCAAGCATACTTTACACCTAAATGAAAATTATAACAAGAGCTCTCACTAATGGTGACAAATGCCCCCCCAGCACCTTGACCTTTGACCTGGTGACCTTGACCTGGTGACCCCAAAGTCAGTAGGGGTCGTGTACTCAGTAAGTACTATCAGCATGTGAAGTACTATCAGCATGTGAAGTTTGAAGGTCCTGGGTGTAGTGGTTCGCGAGTAAAGTGCCTTCATGCAAAAAGTTAACACTGGCCCCTGTGACCTTGACCTTTGACCTGGTGACCCCAAAATCAGTAGGGATCGTGTACTCAATAAGTACTATCAGCATGTGAAGTTTGAAGGTCCTGGGTGCAGTGGTTCGCGAGTAAAGTGCCTTCATGTAAAAAGTTAACATTGGCCCGTGACTGTGACCTTGTGACCCCAAAGTCAGTAGGGGTCATGTACTCAATAAGTACTATCAGCATGTGAAGTTTGAAGGTCCTGGGTGCAGTGGTTCGCGAGTAAAGTGCCTTCATGCAAAAAGTTAACATTGGCCCCTGTGACCTTGACCTTTGACCTGGTGACCCCAAAGTCAGTAGGGGTCCTGTACTCAGTAAGAACTATCAGCATGTGAAGTTTGAAGGTCCTGGGTGCAGTGGTTCACGAGTAAAGTGCCTTCATGCAAAAAATTAACATTGACACCTGTGACCTTGACCTTTGACCTGGTGACCCCAAAGTCAGTAGGGGTCGTGTACTCAATAAGTACTATCAGCATGTAAAGTTTGAAGGTCCTAGGTGCAGTGGTTCGCGAGTAAAGTGCCTTCATGCAAAAAGTTAACGTTGTGACGAACGGACATGCAAAAAGTTAACATTGGCCCCTGTGACCTTGACCTTTGACCTGGTGACCCCAAAGTCAGTAGGAGTCGTGTACTCAATAAGTACTATCAGCATGTGAAGTTTGAAGGTCCTGGGTGCAGTGGTTCGCGAGTAAAGTGCCTTCATGCAAAAAATTAACGTTGTGACGAACAGACGGACAGTTGAAAACTAATATGCCTCCCTTTGGGGGCATAAAAATATAAATACTGAACCCTGACTGTATTTGATACTGATAGCCAGGGTCATATAACATAAACCGTATTCCAACAGTTTAAGATAAAAGCTATATGCAGACCAGACCAACATTATAAACAAGTAACCACTTACGCAGGTTTTACTATACTTAAACTCTAATATATACCATATTGTTATTGATCTGTAACTCAAGAATAGGTGCAAGAGATAGTTATAGATTGAGGGTTCAACGCAATAAGGGCGTATCTACATATAATTATTATATGTAGATACGCCCTTATTGCAATGAACCTCGAGATATGTACTCATAATCTAGAATAAGGTATCAAGGTTGCCTAAACCAATATAACACATTAAGTCTTTGATTTTTTTCAAGGATGGACACAGCTATTGTTCTGATAAAAAGCTGTCTGTAAATAGAATGTAAATACTTTCTTTATAAGTAAATGGCTCATAGCCAAATCAAATAATAAACAGGTGTATGTCAATCTGTTCAACTAATAGTTAGTCTAAACTGGAAAAACTGATCCATTAGACCTTCCTGGTCTAAAACAGAAATATTAAATTAAATTATTATCACATACACTACAGTTTTTTTTTGTTTATAGCAAGTTTAAATGGTAAATCTGACACAACTGAAACAAGAGATCCCCTCTGTGATCTTGGCGCCCACTACTGAGTCATTTTTGAACATTCCAAATTTCAAGACTAGCTCAAAATCCTAAAAGTAGGTAACTAATAATTATAAGTAATAATTAAACCCATACCCTAAACAAGAGAGATGACACCATTAATGAGTTACATGCAATTATTATTTTTTTCTTATTATGATACAAGGAATGCACATTTAATTACTTATATTATAACATGATTAAACCCAGAAATTTGAGTACTAAACAAATTAATCATCAATCTGTTAGGGTAGTCCTTTCACTGCTGATGTTGGAATATATCTTCAAGTGAAGGATAGATAAAAAACAAAAAGGAAAAAAAAAATGATTGAGTAATAGAAGAAAAGGAAAAAAATGTTATATTTTCTTTCATTTCATTCAGCCAAATATAAATTATTTAATTTACTAATCTTTTACCATTTATAGTAAACGGGAAAATACATAAAACAAACGACTGAATAGGAGTGGTGAAACAGGCATAGTTTTATTTCATTTTTTCATTCATACTCAAACACACCGTGGTTCCAAACAAAAAAGAAAAAATGATTGCCATTTTATAACATGGCATATTAGAGTGTCTAAGCACTTATAACATCGATAAATTGAAAACACTGATTGCAACTGAAAAACACTAGTGTTGCAATATTTAACTGTCTTTGGAACCAACGTCTCACATCCACAAATACAGAACACCTTCTGAATTTTTACATTGTCAATCGGCGGATAACGACAGAAAATCGTTACTATCTGAAATATATAACAAAGTTAGACATTGGAAAACTAACACAAAGTGAAAACTGTTTTGTTATAACATACGTTAGAAAACTGGGTGGGAGGGAGGGTAATCTTGTTGTCACTATGCCCGTTAGACCTCTAATAGCGTAAATCCCGTGCGGAGCGGCTTTTATATCAAGCCGCAATCAATCGAGGCGTAAAATTTCTATATTTAGGAACGTTTCCTAATAAGGAAACTAGATAAAAAAGTAACGTGTAACTGAAACGAAAATAAATAAATTTATGTGCTGTTCTGTTCCAAACAAAGTTTCACCGACCGACCCCAGTCAACCACCCAACCTCAAATGCATTTTCTCTTTAATAGGATTACTTTACAGGGAACAAATGAAATAAATAAATATTTTTATTATATACCTATATAAATTCTGTAAAAAATCTGCTTGTATTTCACAATTAAATATGAACAGACAGACAAAAATTCCGTATTGTATCTTTTAAATTCCATATAGGAGAGATCGTGTTTGTATACAAATCTCTTGTATTTTCTATTTTCAGAACTGATAAGACAAAGTTCGGGTGGACAGACCCCGAGCGTCCATGTTTTTTTGTAAACAGTGATGTTTTTCTAACGGCTTAAAACTTTCTTAAAACACAAATGATATCAATAATTTTTTGATCAATGGAAAGGATATAAAACAAGCAATTTATTGATTACTTTTAATTATCATTTCGAAGTAAAATGGCTTTATTATGAACGCTTAACTTACAGTGTTTTTTCTAAAAGTTTGGAGCATCGCTACGCCGCTATTAAAATCATATGTCATTTAAAATGGTCACTAATTTCAAAAAGATATTTAAATGAGAAAATATGAAAATCGTAAGCATTTCAAAACTTTTTGAATTTTTAAAATCCATAAATGAGCGAAAGAGTTATTAAAAATTAAAAATTCCGATCCCATACACAAACGGTGTAAAAAACATTTGTTTTGCCAACCACCAGATAAACAGGTGTTAACGCGTGACGTCAGGGCGATCTCTCCTATTGTACCTTCCGTATTGTATGCTGCCGGACTATTTTCATTAATATGCATTACCCGACACATTTCTATATAAAGCGCACATAAAAACTTCACTATGTTCCATTGAAGATTTCGTTCAAGAACAAAACAAGAATCAAAATGGTAAAGGTATATAATAAAAGGGTCATTATAACAGTAGCTAGATCTGGGACTTTGTATTCGGCTCTCGTGGACCTTGCAAGGCTTGTGCGCCTCGTGAGATCCGATCTGGCAAAATCCACTCGAGCTGAATACTGCATCCCAGATCAAGCTACTGTTATAATAACTCTATTATATATTAGGTTGGTTTAAATCGACCTGTACTCTTTATATATGTTTGTACTTCATTAAATATAGTTCAGAAAATTCTAAAACGAAAGTTGCATTTCAAATTTTTATACACTTTTAACTATATATCTACCTCTTGTGTAAGGAGGCAGTCACAAAGCCAAAAAATTTGAATTTAATTCACAGAGTAATAACATTAATAGAGTGAAAGTGCATCAAACGTTTTTACTTGGAATTCTAATTAAAAAGGAGGCATAATTTGTGATTTTGATTCCAGAGTAATGGAAATTGTACTGTATTATGTGGTTGATGATAAATATTTCAAGTTGGAAACCGGACCGGATGCCTAGCCTGTGTTCTAGCGGAAGGGCTAGCAAATCCTCAGGGGATTTTCTAAAATATGAAAATTGTTAGTATATTTCAAAACTGTTTTTAAATCAGTTCTGAAAATCCAGTGAGAAATTTGTTCAAAGTTAAAAATTCCTATCAAACAAAACAGATTTTAATGAGTGACGTCACGGCGATCTTGCCATTATTGATTTCGGCATCGGCAAACTTTCATTTCATCGGCTGAATAATGCAGTGATTTATTCGAGACGATTATAAGTAAGTCTTTAGTATGTATTCACACAAAATTTTGTTTGCAGACAAGTATCGATATCTTGAGTAAATAACAGGTATTTTCACAGGGTGAGAATTTCAATGTGCAGCCAGACGGGACTCGAACCCGGGGCCTCAGAATACCGTTCCGATGCTCTAAAGACTGAGCTACCCGGCCACCTACACATTTTCTCCCCGTTTCTATATTAAAGTTCTATACCGTGACATATTTCCCCACCATTTTGAAATTCGTCCTCGAATTTCCGCAGGTACTTTATATATAAGCAATTACAGGCGTCGGAGACTAACCAGTGTAATGCTGTCATGGCGCCCAACGTGGGGCACCAAAGGTCACAGGGTGAGAAAAATGTGCAGCCAGAACGGGGCTCGAACCTGGGGCCTCGGAATACCGTTTCGATGCTCTACCGACTGAGCTCCCCAGCCGCCTACACATTTTCTCCCCGTTTTTAATTAAGTTCTATACCATGACAGTATTATTACTATTGATCAGGAAATCTATTACCAGACAGCTAGGAAATCCCACAAAGATTTTCTAGCCATCTCGTAACCGGACGGCTAGAACGCAGGCTAGGCGTCTGGTTACCAGAGGACTAGACACTTCCTTTCAAGTTTGATACTTTTACCTGAAACGTTTGGTTAAAAGGGGTATAATTCATGAAATATTGGTTTGGGAGATATAGTCATGTCATATAATGCAGGTGAAGATGAAGACCAACTATTATCAACCTGAAGCAGATACATTAAGTAATAACAGTGTATCGAAACCAAAGTCTGAACGAGGACACAAGGCAATGGTGAGTAGGTCATCATTTAATACCTAAAGATTTCCCACCTCTGTAAATGGAAAACTTAATGAAAGGGAAGTAACTAATATTAACTGCAAAGTGGATCTGTTTCTACAAGTAATCACAGGCATTCAGCTCATGCCTAGGTCCAGGCCCTACCCTATAAACAAGAGGGCCCTGAAGGCCCTGTATTGCTCACCTGAAGAAAGTAGGTCAGAAGGTCACATTCATTGTCACTGAAGTCAGTTTTAAGATCAGTGTTCAAAACTGTACATGTCATCCAAATTTCAAGGCTGTATCTTAAAACACAAAAAGTAGGTCAGTAGGTCACATTCCACAGGACCCAGATTCAAACTGACTTAAAGATCATCATAATGATTAACATTCTGATCAAGTTTCATGAAGATTAAGTCATAAATGTGGCCTCTAGAGTGTTAACAAGCTTTTCCTTTGATTTGACCTAGTGACCTACTTTTTGACCCTACCTGACCCAGATTTCATTTTGACCTAAAGATCATCAAGATTAACATCCTGACCAAGTTTAATTAAGGTATGATCCTAAATGTGGCCTCTAGAGTGTTAACAACCTTTTCCTTTGATTTGACTTGGTGACCTAGTTTCTGATTCCACTTGACATAGATTTGAACATGACCTAAAGATCATTAAGATAAACATTCTGACAAAGTTTCATAGAGATATTATCATAAATGTGGCCTTAGAGTGTTAATAAGCTTTACATTTGATATGACCTGGTGACCTAGTTTTTAAACTCAACTGATCCAGATTTGAACTTGACCTAAACATCATCAAGATTAACATTCTGACAAAGTTTCATGAAGATACAGTCATAAATGTGGCCTCTAAAGTGTTAATTAGCTTTTCCTTTGATTTGACATGGTGACCTAGTTTCTTGACCTAGATTTGAAGTTGTCCTAAAGATCACCAAGATTAACATCCTG
The DNA here is from genome assembly GCF_021730395.1 of Mercenaria mercenaria. Lineage (NCBI taxonomy): Eukaryota > Metazoa > Mollusca > Bivalvia > Venerida > Veneridae > Mercenaria > Mercenaria mercenaria. Next base: position 26,449 of record NW_026463472.1, read on the forward strand.
ACTTAGCTTCATAGAGATCATAAATGTGGCCTCTAGACTAGAGTTTTAACAAACTTTACATTTGATTTGACCTGGTGACCTAGTTTTAGACCCCACCTGGCCCAGATTTAAACCTAAAGATTATCAAGATTAACATTCTGACCAAGTTTCATGGTATGGTCATAAATGTGGCCCTTAGAGTGTTAACAAGCCTTATATTTGATTTAACCTGGTGACCTAGTTTCTGACTCCACTTGACCTAGATTTAAACTTGAACTAAAGATCATCAAGATTAACATTCTGACCAAGTTTCATGAAAATACAGTCATTAATGTGGCCTCTAGAATGTTATCAAGCTTTTCAACAAGTAATCTGACCAAGTTTTATGAAGATAGAATAAAAAATGTGCCCCTAGGGTGTAAACAAGCTTATTCTTTGGTTTTATCTGGTGGCCTAGTTTTTAACCCCACCTAACCCAGATTCAAACTTGACCTAAAGATCATCAAGATTAACATTCTGACAAAGTTTCAACTTTCATGAAGATACAGGCTTAAATGTGGCCTCTATAGGGTTAACAAGCTTTGCCTTTGATTTGACCTGGTGACCAAGTTTTTGACCCCAGATGACCCAAAATCGAACTCGTCCAAGATTTCATTGAGAGTAACATTCTGACCAAGTTTCATTAAGATTTGGCCAAAATTGCGACCAGGGCGACCACAAAAGCTCACCTTTGAGCACTTCCTGCTCTCGTGTGCTAAAAATAGTACCAGAGTACGGCCTGGACTTAGGCATGAGCCGAACCCGTGGGCTGCATGAAGGGGCCACACTTCTCGGCAGTTCAACGCCTTTAAATACTCACCAGTTTTAAAAAGCTGTTACACGTCTTCGTTTTGCTGCATTTGCAACAATGTCCCAGCGCTTAAACTTTACATAACTAGGTTTGACAATTGTTTACTTCTATTTCTTTACAAATGGCATTCTTTTTTAAAGGGGGACTACTCTGTTAGAATATTTTAAGTATCCAATTTTACGGGACAGAACGGTAAAGATGTATTGGACAGATGGGTTGTTTACAAAAATGTTGTTTGTTTACTAAAAATTTAGATCTATGTGGTTTTGTTTTCAGCAGAAAGGCACTCGTTTTCTGATAGATATTTCATGAATGGTAGGGCTAGAGACTTGGGGTCGGTCTCATTTTGTAGCTAAATGTACACGTGAAATGGTGATAGGTAGTTTGTTTAATTGTCTAGAGAATTTATTTCACAACGGCCCGGGAAGTGAACCCATTGCTCGCAGGCTCGATTCTCGAGATTCTGGCCTTCAGTAGACATATCGTTGGGAGCCCATGAGCCGTTCCTTCCCTTGACCCGCCACCATTTTTGTTTTGACGTATATCTCGCGAGATCTTTTCACCGCGCATGCGCAAACCGTGGAAATTTTTTCTACTATCGTAGTAAATTTTTTCTTGGAAGAAGAAGATAAATTATGCGGAAAAAACAGGTATTATTAGCACAATTTCATTCTCAATCAACTAAAACTTACTATTTTTCCCCACTCTCAAAAGATTTCTGAGAAATTCTTTGTAATAAAAGCTAATTTTCCGGGAAAAAATGTACGTCTGCTTTGTTTACATTTTATCAATGAAAGTCACGTGATGCAACAAATAAGGTATTAGGCCAACTTATTAAGGTTAGGTTTTCGTGACTTTTCTGAAAACTCTCACTGTTTATTTTCTTTATTTTAAGGAGCATCCACAGCATCTCAAAAAGCCTAAAGGCAGGCTGTATTCTAGAGAAGCATTGTCCAAAGCCTACCACCAATGCAATGTGAATAAGATGCCTGTGAAAAGAGCAGCTGCCATTTACAAGGTGCCTGTAACAACTTTAAGGGACAGGGTACTAGGCAAAGTAGATCATGAAACAGCAGTTCATGGAAAAACACCAATATTTTCCAAAGAGGAAGAGCTTAAGTTAAAAAATCACTTTAAATTGATGGCAAGTCTTGGATATGGCTATACCCGTTCAGAATGTGTTGACATTGCTGCTGATTTTGCATTTCAGCTAGGTAAAAGAACAAAAGATAGGCCATTAACAATTAAATGGATCAGAGGTTTTTTGAGAAGATGGCCTGAACTTAGAGTTCTAAAGCCAAGGGGGTTAGAATATGCCCGTGCTAGAAAGGCATCAGAAGCTGTTGTCCAGCAGTACTTTGCAAATTTAAAGAATACTCTTGAAGAACATGACTTTCTACATAACCCCCACCTGATCTATAATATCGATGAGAAAGGGCTTACCATTGATCACAAGTCCCCACATATAGTAGCCAGCGGTGATTACTGTCCAGTTGCTGTTACCTCTGGTAAAGGGAAAACCGTCACTTTGATAGGAGGTGCAAGTGCATGTGGGTCAAGTATACCACCGTTTTTTGTATTTCCGGGTAAAAGACTTAATCAAGAACTGTTGCAAGGAAATCCCCTGGTGCTGATGGTGCGGTAAGTGACTCAGGCTGGTCAAACCTTGCACTTTTTAGGCAGTATCTGACAACACACTTTATAAAATATGTCCCAGGTCGTGAAGGACAGAAGTTGCTGGTTTTGCTTGATGGTCACCGGTCTCATGTTTCAGTTGGTTTGTGTGAGTGGGCTAGGGATCACGGAATTGTATTATTTATTTTGCCTGCCCACACCTCGCACATACTTCAGCCATTGGATGTTTCCTGTTACGGGCCTTTCCAGCGAATGTATGACGCTGCATGCCACAAGCTGATGAGGCAGACAACATCTGTAATCAGTAGGTACAATGTTTGTGAAATAGCATGCAAAGTCTATTCCAAAGCACTTTCCACAGACAATGTGCAGTCTGGTTTCAAGAAGACAGGCATATGTCCCTTCAATTCAGATGCTGTTCCTCATGAGTACCTGATACCAGCAGAAGTGTATCAAGAATCAAGCAATGCATTAGATCACTGCAGCCAAGATACTGTGCCTGGAGGCATCATTGATCAAGGCAGCCAAGATACCTTACCTGGAGGTATCATCATTGACCATGTATCACCACAGCAAGAGGATCTCTTCAGGCAGAAGGAGAAAAAGCTTAGAGAAGTGAAAAGTAAAGAAAAGAAAACACGTAACACTATTAGTAAAGTTGTGTCAGGTCGAGAAATCACAGATAGTATTTTGAACAAACTGAAAGATCATGAATCTGAGCAAAATGTCCGACCCAAGAAAACAAAACAGGAAACTTTGAAATCAAACAGTATGAATCCGAAGAAACAAGAAAAGCGCAGTTACAACACCCCTGAGCCTCAGCCAGGTCCATCGCATATTAATATTCAAGACAGCGATGAAGAAACATCATCAGACAGCGACAAAGAGGAAGATAAGTGTTGTGTGTGCAAAAAATTCTCCCCTTCAGAAGTGTCAAGAAGTATTTCATTGATCTTCGTGAAATGGGCTCAGTGTGACGGCTTAAGAAATGGCCAGCCGTGCAAGCATTGGGTCCACTTAACATACTGCACACCAGTGAGAGTTGTCAGAAGAGGTGATCACTTTTACTGCACACACTGTAAAAAAGAAGAATAAAATTAAAATGTGTTCATAGTTTTGAAAGTTTTGTTTAACTTTGAAGAGTTTTAATATTTACAGTTAACTGAGAAACACATGAAATAATAACTTGGCCTAACAATCATTTATTTTGAAGGTATCAAGTCAACTCGTCCCCCAGTCAACTCGTCCCCCAGTCAACTCGTCCCCGATTTGGTCATTTCGTCCCCTAAAATTGGTCATTTCGTCCCCCCCCTTGATAAAATTTGGTCAACTCGTCCCCATTTTGGTCAATTCGTCCCCCTTTTGATAAACTCGTCCCCCTTTTTGTAATTTAATTCCAATAAATATTATGAGGATTTTTTTATTTTCTTACATAAATTTGTACTTAAATTAAGTTAAAATCGTTTTCTAAAAATTGTGACTTTCAATTGAGTTATTTTTTATAGTTCACTATAGAATATATATATAAAAAATGATAAAATGCCCTTGGAAATAAAAAGAAAAGTAAGACAATAATTAACTTTTTACGATTCGTAGCAAGAAAAAAGAAGCCAATAATCGGTATAATTGAATATAAATTAATTGATTAGTAATGGAAGTATATATAATTAGATTAAAGTCTTTTAGTGGCGCTAAACTTAACAAACATTTTAATCTGTCGGCACTTTAAATTTATTCGATAATTATAACTAGTTGTAATTAGAACTGATAATTAGATAATTGATAATTAGAATGCAAATGAAAATTAAAGGATTAATAGAATCCCATGTAAGTAGTCAATCAATTAAATACTGACACACTTCTAATCACAAGACAGACAGACAGACAGACAAATTCTTTATTTCATCTCAGGTACATATGTACAACATGAGGAAATACAAATATTCTGCAAAGAACAGTTATGCTTCCAATAGTGAAAATATTATAGCCAACAATGTACATTAAAGGTTGAAGCAAGATAACAGCATTTTTTTTTTGTCATCTATGGGGGAACTCAAGTATGTTCAAACGATTTGCAATTGATGTCAAGATAATTTAGATATGTGCATTTCAGCTTATGGTATAATTTATATAAATAACGGGAATTCGGCAATGAGACATGCAGAGAAAAGATCACGTCTCCCACGATCAAACATGGTTCTAGATCCAACGAGCTGTGACCCACTTTACACATAACATGGATTTAGTGATGACTAAGCGCTAGTAGGTTATTCCAAAAACCGGTTACTATAATTAGTGCATATATTTATAGGACACTATTTTTGGCTATTCGACACGCGCATATAATTATAAGATAGGATTTTGTAAATTTGATATGTCTTTTGCATTTTAATCACATTTGTGAAACAAATCTATTTTAACTAATTAAAAGAGTAGAATTTTATTCCAGATAATTTATAAAGGAAAAGTAGTTCCATTTGCGGATATATTTAGTGTATTTAATGTAATAAGGCTCTGCACGTTTTGACCCAGTAATTCAAGTGTGCTTTACTTTTTTTTTTTTTTTTTTTTAAGTAAAAGTTGTAATATTTCTTGGAATAACTTGCTTAGTAATCAAAAGATAAGATATGCGGTACTTTAATTAATAGGTGATAATGCGACATTGTAAAGGTGATAATTATATTATAACAGAGAGGACAGTTAAGAAAACAATTTGTTGAAAGTACGAAAAAACAACATCAAAGCACCGAAATAATAGAGACTAATGATTGCAACTGTCTTTGAACTACCGGCGTCCAAATGTATATAAACTTTCTATATGAGGTAAGCAATCACTTTCTGCTTAATTATCACTGTGTTAAAGTTATTTGACGAAGGATTATAAGATATATAAATTTTCTGTATTAAATTTAGATTTTTATTCTGTGTTAGACGCGCAAAGATCTATAGGATTAATATTGACTGACTTTAATATAAAGTGCTTAGAATGTCGTCGTCTCCACCTCTCTGCATCTTTTGCAGCAAGAGAGTGCATGCTCACCATCATGCAATTTCGTGTGATATGTGCGGTAACTGGCAGCACAGAAAATGTGGATCAACAGGTAAGATTTTTTATATATATTTTAATTTTCGGACCTGATCCGTATCATCATCCGCTGTTCTGATATGAGAACAACGTAACATTTCTCATACCCAGTTTAAAATCGAGAAAATGATAAGTAAGAGTAATAATAGAATTGTATCAATTATGTTACAAATTAGTACAAAACGAAATAGATTATATCATAAAGATTCGTCATAATCTAGTGACCTACCTTTTCTGCCCACGTGAACTTCGTGCAAACTTATTTGGTCAATCTCTTTTAAAAAATTTAGTTTGGGCCGCGTCTTTAAGAAAATTGTTTTTCTCATTAATTTACAGGTATCACCGTAAAACAGTATAAGGCTGCTGTTGCTGCTGGGTCAGATTTGGCATTTATATGTGCACCATGTGAACTGAAAATTCCGCCAGTAGACGATGATCACAATAGCGTAACAGATGACGAAATTCAAATGGATCTTGAGCAGGTATTGTAGAATAAATGTTTAAAAATAAATTTAGTATTTTATTCAACTTGTTAAAATACGCTGATTGGAAGGTGTTAATGCTGATTAATTGCTTGAGAAGTTGTTGATTAACTGAATGAAACGCGGTAAAAGTTAAAAAGACGGACGGATGAAATTATTTGTTATAAAAAAGGTGTAGTCTTATATTAAAAATACGAACATTAAAAAATCAACTGTTTTCGCAGACTTGCCAAAAAAAAATAATAATAAAACTGTACTGAAAATATTAGTCAGTTAACTGGTTATAATAAAAGAAGGATATTAATCACATTAAAAGTCTTGATTGGACTGATTGGAAGGTGTTAATGGTATTTAATTGCATCAGAAGGTGTTGATTGACGGAATAAAATGTGCTAATAGTTGATTATATTTAGGAAATTAATCTTATTCAAAAGTTGGAAATTAAGCAGAAAAAATACGAATATTAAAAAATCAATCCTGCAGACTTACATAATAAAAAATAATATAATAATAATAATAATAAAAAAAAAACATAAAAAAATCCAGAAAATCCTCTGGTTCAATTGATTGTTTTTGACGCATTTTTTTTTAAACAAACAAAAACATATTTATATTTTTAGCATTAAATATACTTCTTTTTTATAAAAAAGAAAGAATTAATTTATCTTATTTTGAAAATTATTCAAAAATAATTTTTAAAAAAGGGGGCCGAAAAGGGGGGACGAAATGACCAATTTGAAATCGCCAAGGGGGACGAAATGACCAAATCGGGGACGAGTTGACTGGGGGACGAGTTGACTGTAAATCATTTTGAACACGTGACTTGGTGTGACGTCACAAGGGCATGCCAATATGGCCGACATTTTAACTGACAGTTGCTGTTTTTCTGTGATTTTCTTCTTATAAATTAGAAAACTTTTATGAAAATACTGCATGGATTGAAAGGGAAAGGAACAGTTAATAAGGTAAGATAAAAATTTTCTTAAAGTGTTATAGATTATAAATGCATTTTTGCTGGAAATCCTTATAGGAACGGCTCACGGGCACACGAGGATATGTATATTTTGAAGGGGGCTCATATTTCACTACATATTTTTCATTTTTAACTCATTTAGGATGAAAACAAACATATTTTTGTCCCAGGTCCGATACTGGTGCCTGTGAAAAAAATCGGTAACATACTCAAAAAATTAGGGTAGGTAGGTTGGATTTTTTTTGGAGGGGGGGGGGCGGGTATTTAGGGAGACTTTTCGGAAATTATCTTTTGTGTCAAAAAATGAATACAAATAAGGGGGTTATGCCTTTAGAGCATCAGTAAGTTGATTTCTAACTTTACTGGCCATTTTTAAAGCATAAAAAAATGCAGTTTTGCAACTTTTTGTTAAAAATTGAAAAAGTATTCTTCAAGGCCATAAAAACATTAAGGGTCGGGCCAAAAATTTAGGGTAGGTCGGGATACCGGAAACAAACCTTTTTTTACGCCTTAGAGCTATTTTCCGACAAACACATGTAAATAAGCTCAACATAAGTAAAACAGCTGTAATAAAATGCATATACATGTTAAAGCACATTAAAGCAAATAAAACATATCTGACTCTAAGAACAAATCACAAATTATCACATGCATGTTACAGCACATTAAAGCAACATAAAACATAGCTACTAGCAAATAAAAAGAAAAAGCAATTTACCACATACATACAATGTATTAAAACACATTTAAAGCAACATAAAAAAGAAGCTGATACTAAGCAAATAAGAAGAGTCACAATTTACAACATACATATTAAAACAACATAAAAGAAAAAATCACATACATGTTTTAGCAACATAAAAACAACTTAAAGCAGCTGACGAAGACATTTGCATCACCAGCATACAACATTCTGTAACTAAAACTAAAAGAGAAGACAAGGATTACACACACAAATAAAAAGTACATTTAAAGCCACTGGTTGCAGATGACAAAGCAAGCAAAGCACAAAAAAAGAAACTAAAACAAAAACTAAGAAAAAAATAAGACACACAGGGGAAGCAACTAAAGCGGAACTATAAACACATGGCACATTTGCATTTGGGGCCAATCCAGGTGGGGACCAGTCTGACAAATTCCTTGTACTTATCAATGGTCCTGATTTAATTTGGCAGACTGTTCCACACCCTGACAGCCTCAAACCTAAATGTATTTTTGCCATACCTGACAGTCTTCACCCTGGGGACTTCTAACATATTTACATACCTGAAATTATAAGAAGAATCTTTATTAGAGATCTTAAATTTTCTGGTGACATATTGTGAATTGATTTAAGTGTTTCAGTGGCAATTGTTCTGAGCCTACCTAGATGACGTGATGTCATATGAACTTTGTTTAGTAATGACATTGTGTCATATGAGGAAGCAAAATTGTCGTAAACGATATATGAGCCGTGCCATGGGAAAACCAACTTAGTGGGTGTGCGACCAGCATGGATCCAGACCAGCCTGCGCATCCGCGCAGTCTGGTCAGGCTCCATGCTGTTCGCTGTCAAAGCCTATAGCAATTAGAGAAACCGTTAGCGAAAAGCATGGATCCTGACCAGACTGCGCGGATGCGCAGGCTGGTCTGGATACATGCTGGTCGCAAACCCACTATGCTGGTTTTCCCATGGCACGGCTCATATATTTGTTAACCTTATAGCCGACGGCACCTTGATATCATGGTTTATCACTATTACATAATGTACCGCCGACATATCTTTATATTCATATTCCGCCGGTTCCTAATAATTAACTCGTTTTCCACGTGTTTTTCCTGAACTGTTTTAAACTTGCTATAGTATATAAGGAATTGATTCTGTAATAATAGAAAAAAAGGCTACTTGATGTTTAGATAATATTGCTGTATGTGACAAAAATGGAAATATTAAAAGTTGTTAGAAATGTTGACGTGTTGCTGATTAATTTGTAGTTATTTAAACATACGAATTCTGGTAAATATGGATTGTTTGCTACAAAAATCGTCAAAAACAATCCTAAGTGCTCTATATTTTTTTCCATTTTTTCTGTAGGCTATTTCTTTTGCTACAAAAGTGCCAAATTAACGGACAGTAATTAAAGTTGGATTTAATAAAAGTTTTGCAAAATTTAAGAGGTAATCAAGATTAATTCCTGAAAGTTTAAATTCATCTTCACATATAATTTCATTTCGGTCAATTTGAAAGGATTTTACTGACTTATTGTTTTGCTTCCTACACAATATAAACTGAAATTTTTCTCGATGGATATGGTTAATGTCAAACCAGATTATTAAAGATTTACTTTCTGTTTCTAAGGTGTATTTGAAGGTGTTTAGATCTGCATGACTGAAGTATTGTCATCTGCATAGTTGTATAGAGTAGATTGCTGAACAAAATAAAAAATGTCATTTATAAAAATATTAAAGATAAAATGTCCTAAAATTGATCATTGGGGCACTCCTTTAATTATTTCCTGAATGTGGGAAATCCATAGTAGGCGGAACAATGAATACTCATTAATTTTGTACTACTTCATGATTAAGTGGACCAATTTTTTCAGTTATGAAATAATATGAAAAAAAGTTGGTTACTTTTTTAAAATCCTTCGCTTGTCATTGGATAAAAAAGATGTTTGAACTATAAATCACATTTCACTGTGTCGTCCTAGTCCCCGTGCCTACAAATCACGAAATTTCGTGTGTTGTTCAGGCGCACACGCCAACTCGTCGAAGCGATACTAATAACACGACAGACTTACTTACTTGGTCCTCTTCGCTACGATCGGAACATAGGGCTCTCTATCTCCCTCTGTCTTGGACTGCTCTCTTGGCTTCACCCTAGATCATATTGGTGAGCTTGAGGTCCGCCTGTAGAGTTCTTCTCCAGGTGGTGACTGGTCGTCCTCTCTTCCGCTTCCCCTATGGGTTCCAGGCCAAGGCGTGGCGTGGAATGTTGGCCTGGCCTCTGCGCAGGGTGTGTCCGACCCAACTCCACTTTTGGATCTGGATGATCTTGGTGATTGGGTCTTGCTTCGTGCCGCGCTTCAGTTCCTCGTAGGAAATTCGCTTTGGCCATCTGATGCGCAAGATCTGGCTCAGACAGGTGTTGATGAAGACTTGCAACTTGCTGTCCAAGCTCTTTGTGCGTCTCCGAACCGTACTGTAACACCGACTTGACGTTGGTGTTGAACAGCCTTAACTCAATGTGTAGACTGAGGTTCTCGTTTCTCCACACTGGTCTTAGGGTGACGAAAGCATGCCGCGCTTTGCTGATCCTAGACTTGGCGTCCTCGTCGGCTCCTCCTGTCTTGCTGAAAACGCTGCAAAGGTAGGTGAAAAAGTCGACCTCCATCGATGTTGATAGGTGCTTCCCGAGTGGCGTTGACCCGTAGAATTTTCGTTTTCCCCACGTTTATTTCCGGTCCTGTAGTCCTGGCGATGTTGGTCAGTCTCTCCGTCTTTTCTTGCATGTTTGCATGAGAGTGCGACAGCAGGGCAATGTCATCCGCAAAGTCAAGGTCTTCAAGTTTTCCCATGAGGGTCCACTGAATGCCTCTGGGTTGGTCCAAACACGACAGAACGAAACGTTTTATTTCACGTTGGCATATTCGCCATTAACAAAGATTTAGTTTTGGCGTGTTGTCGCGCACGCCAAGACGAAATATAATGTTTCGTCATATCACGTTGGCGTGCTCGCGGCTATGTAGCATTTTCGTAGAGTCGTCCTGGCATGCACGCTATAGCGAGACAATGAAACATTTTCTTTCGTCTTGGTGCGTGACAACATTCCAAAACGAAATCTTTGTTAATGGCGTGCGCACCATCGTGAAACAACGGATCAGTTCATTTCGTCTTGGCGTGCGCTCCAATGCGCCAACAAGAAACTTTTGTTGATGGCGCGCGCGCAAGCACGAAATAAAAAAAAGTTTCATTATGGCGCGTTGGCGCTCACGCGAGGATGACAGAACGAAATTTCCTACATAAACCGTGCGCATGCCAACACGAAATAATAAAATGTCCTAAATCAGCCACCATAAGATATACATATTTCTCACGCAAGGTAGATACCTGAACGTTTTGGTCTCGTCCTCTACTGCTGTCAAGTTTGAGGTCCAGCAAATCTCATCAGCAAACGCCGTTAAGGTTGATGTCCAGCAAAACCTGTCAAGCCGGAGCAGATCTTCGAAGTGTCACTGCAAACAATCCGTAATTAAGCAAAATTGGTCTGTCAATGTCAACAAGTCCGAGGTCCAGTTATATGATACCATGATCACTCAATATATCTTTGTAATGCAATATCATATGCCGCCGCCATCAAACTGGAAAGCCCCCGCTTGCAGCAACCAACTTACGTGAACATTGACACTCAATGCAAGTTGTAGGGACACAACAAACGCACTACGCAAGTCTTTTTCTTGGAATAATGACGGAGTTATTTAAACATGCGAGTGAACTTAAGACATAGCAAACGAATTACCTTGAAACGGGTTCCAGTACTAATCCTTTTTTTTTACAATTATGTCTACTTACGAATGTTTTACATGCCCACTAATAGTTTATACATATTTTATACACTAGACTGGGGCACTATTAGGAAGTTTGAAATACGTCGACAATCGCGCCAAATTTTACCTTTTTATAGTTCGCTGACTCATCATTCCATAGTTTTACGTTTGTCCGGACTACATACTGCTGTTTGAATCTCCGCGTTAGTACAGGTGTTTTCAGGAGGAGTGGCACTAATTGATTCAGCCAAGTTACACTGCATATATTAAGCCGTCATATTTTGGTCGAGTGACTTATCCCGTGCGTTTTTCTTTTTTTAATAAATAAGGTGTATCGCATTTTTTGTCTGAAATTCTGATCTGATATGAGAGAGATTAGTACCCAGTCTCAACTGCATATGGTTTGCATTTTCCAGCTACATGTTCATGGCAAAATTATGGGTTCTAGATGGCAACAACATGCCTAAAGTTTCATTTTCCATAGAAAGGAGGGGCTGTTTTGAGACGTGTGCCTCTTTACAGCCAACGGGATATGGGGGTACTGGAAAACACCCCCCTTCCGACACCCAAACCGATGAGTGGTGCTTTTTATTTCAACATAATAATTTGGGTGCTATGTATAGGTTTAGATCACGTCAGAGTGAACGAGCGGGTAATTTTTACGTGAAGTTGTATAAAAATAGCGGTAAATTTGGCCCTATACTTGCATAATAATAGGGGGAAATTTTGGACAAGGGGTCTCCTGCCCGAGTGGTTAAGGTCGCTGACTTCAAATCACTTACTTCAGGCCTCACCGGGCGTTGAATTCTTCAAGTGAGGAAGCCCTCAAGCTGGCTAACGGAATGTCGGTTGGTTCTACCAAGGTGTCTGCCCGCGATGAAATAATACACAGAGGGGCACCTGTGGTGGGGGTGGGGGGGGGGGGGGTTCTCCACAGTCAAAGTTGGGAAGTCGCCATATGACCTATAATTGTGCCGATGCGACGCTAAACCGAATAAAAACAAAAAGAATATTTGACCTATACTTGCATAATAACAGTGGTAAATTTTGAACACAGACTTGCATAATTACAGCTGTAAATTTTGGACATAAAACTGAGTAATTATTGCGGTGAATTTTATATTTACATTTGCATATAGCAGTTAGTCCTGGACCCAGACTTACAAGTAAATTCTTCGCTCGAAAAGATAAAATGCGAAAGCAACAATCACAATTGTTTTAAATTGATTATTTAATTAGTTCACTGTCCTAAATACAATAGACAGTATATGCGAATGTAAATTAACACCGCTTTAATTTTCTACTGTCAAATAAGTCTGTTGGTTCGTTTATTTTCTATTCAATTCATTGATCCAGTAAAACTGATCAAAGAAACTGATGTTTGGTTCACCTGGTTTATACTGCATGCTTATTCCGTCGTTTCAATTTGGAATTCAAATTCTTCATACAAGCAAACTTAAAATCGGAAATAAATGATGCAGAATCCAGTGCCTGGCAGTAACCAAACGTGAAATTTATGTAGATTCTGTCCGAGGAAAACTGAAGTATAAATGCAGACCTGACTGGTATACTGTGAGTTAAAACAAACATGTCTACAAGACAACAGAGCTTTTTGACTAGACAGCGAGGAAATAGTAAAGGAATTTTCAGACGAACAAGTAGACCTACTTCTAATAAGTCAGCACCTTCGTCAGACAAGTCTGTGAGGTGAGAAATCTAAATCCTATTTTTAATATAATGCGGACACATGCAGTCGGTTGCAATTAATGGGGTTTTTGTTGTTGTTTTTAACGTAAATAAGCTTGAAACGTGTTTGCTAGTTTTATCATGGACTAAGATCTCACAGTGTTCAAAAAGTTGAATAATTTGATGACATTCTCAATTTTAAATATAATAAAATAAAAGGAAAGTCCGCTGAAGAAACTGGCGTAGGTTGACCAGCTTCATTTATATTTTAAGTAAGTAAATGTAATGAATCCTACAAAGCTTTAAATAATTGTTTTATATAACGCGACACTACGAAATAGATACCTTCTTGAAGCTGCATATTAATCACTCAGTCAACGCCAGCCACCAATGTTCCTCTAGATTGTCGTACAGATACCTGCTTGAAGACACACACTAATTAAACCTCCATTTCATCTCCCTCTATCGTGGTACAGGAACTTCAATACTGCCACAACATCAAAAATAGATACGTACTGACCAATACCTCCACTTCACCCCCAACCATCAATGTTCCTCTGGATGGTGGAATAGGATAATTTCTTGAAGTCACATACTGACCAATAACCCCAGAGTAGTGTTCTGGAAAGATTAGATTATGTGGACTGCTCTAAATAAAACCTGATGAATACAGAACAAACACGTAGTAAATATTTACGACATTGGTTTCTGTCCACTGTGAATGATCTCAATAGGACTGGGAACCAGAGAAGAACAGTGTACTATGATAACACTTGAATTTCGAGAAAACTGTTCTGAGTAGTCAAAGGAATATAGCCAAGGAGTGCGTGTTGTAAGTTCCCGTATGTACTGTATTAAGAGGTTTTGAAAACACAGATAGACGACGGAACACAGCTGTCTCATAGTATAAATCATGTTATAGCAACATCATATACAAAAAGACAAGACACTTTCTGCTGGATGCTAAATAAAATAACAGTAAATAAAGTCTATAAGAAGGTCCTTTGTAAGAGAGCTGGAAGGGTATTGTAAGCCAGACGGTTTAATAAAACTATTACCAAAATGTTCAAGGTTTAATATGAATATTACAATGACTTTTACACTAGATATGGTTGAAGCTGAGAAACTTCCTATCTACTATAAGATGATCTGAACAGATGTCGCTGGTGTTAACATCACCATAGTCACGGTAGTTCCTTCTAACATCATTTTCCAGGAAGCGGACTTGGGAGAGATTTAAGCTTTCTACATACCAGGAGCGAATATAATTCAAAATGTATTTCAAATATTATTTTTAAATGTATCACTGTATATAGACACTATTCCGATTTCAGTTTTAACTTTAACCATGACTGGCAGTCGGGTAAAAGTCTTGCAGAATGTAACAAGCAAATGTTAAAAGCCAGTTTTCTCACTGACGTCATTTCCACATTGAAAACGGAAAAAAAAGAGAAATCATCAAGGCGCACAAATTCGTCCCCGGCCAGCCGCAGTTCTGTGTTCTTCTCCAAACTGTGTGGAAGCCATAATAGTGAGAATGTCTTTACTGTTGGAGATATAGAACCAAAAATATTCAACAAACTGTTAGGGTATGTACAAACGGCAAATAAAGCATGTCACTTTGCACTTTCCGCAATCAGCGTTTCTTCACCAGGCATTTTCTGCTTGTGCCCATCCATCTAGCGCAATTAGTATATATATTGCAGACTTCAGACCGTGAGGTGCAAATGTCGGGCAAGACGTATGCTGTCCGTGGAAACTGGGTAAAGACAATGCGATCAAAGGTCTGTCATCGCCTCCGATTCATGTTTGGAAACTATATGTTACTTGTGGAGAACAGATAAATATACTTGGCGTCATTGAAAAGTTACCACTTAATATATACCTCTTTACTTGTTTATACAATATCTACGTCACTTTTTCATGGCCTGTACGCGGTCTATTACTCATAGACCCTGTCTGATCATGTCTCCTAACCCATTTCGTGACTGTCAGGTGAGAACAGCACATACGACGTGCAATTTCACGACATGGAAGTTCGGCGTCAACCATGTCAATGGTCTGATGGCATTGATCGTGCCTTAAACGTGGCATTCTTAGCAAGGATATTCTGGATTTTTTAACGTATTCCTTTTAGTCTGTCGACTAAGTGCGATTAATGATTTGCGATAGAATTTTCGTACATGTCGACATTGCCGGAAAAAGTCATTTTGCACGTGCAGCCCGTGCCTCAAATGGAGTTAATCGAATTTGACAACTCTTTACACCAGTGACGTCTCAGTTGCGTCATTTATTTAAAGTCTTCTTATGCTTTTAACACAGTCCAGTGCGATTTTTAAAATATAAGGGCCATTAGGGTGGTAACTTTTCAGTGACGCTGAGTATATTAGCAAGAAATCCTAGAACACTGGGCAAGCTAACAGACTGTCATATGTAAGTGACATTCTACTAAAAAGGCGTCAAGTCTAACAAAGTTATTCTAATTTGTATGGCACGCACGCATTCAGAATTTCATTTACACATCTACCACACGGTTCTGTTTAAAAATCTTACTGCCGTGAGATTAGCGATATGCTCTTTAGTTCTGCGTGTTTCACTAGGTGCCGTTTTTACTGTTTCACGTCCGAGATATGAACACAGTTTTCTCTTATAATCACATCATATATGGTAGGTATAAAGATGTATTTAACAAAACCATTAGTCTATTGTACACGTCTGGGACATGTTGACTGTTAAACAATTTAAGACACATGTGTGAAATGTAAATAATATTACTGATACTGTTAACATTTTTATTTAGGTATATATACACAGATGAGGTGGACCTTACCACTAAAACGGTGTTACCACTGTTGTATGCGGCGAAGAAGTACAAGCTTCAAGGTTTGGTGACGAAATGTTGTGAGAAATTAACTGCAGATATTGATACAGAGAGTGTGTGCACGTTGCTGGAACAAGCGCACGAGTATAAGGAAGTTGAACTGGAGGTAAACATGAATCGACAGGTTCTTGATAGCGATTCTTATTGATAAAGGTTACCACTTAACTGAAGGTAACACCCATTCTAAAAGAAATTAAGATAGCTTTTGTTGGTCAACCCTGGTGTTCTAATATGCCGAGTATGAGTTTAATTTAGCGTGATGAATTGATGAGCGTTGAGTTTTGAAACAAATATAACTTATTCATATTAGCTCTAGGTGAACAAGAAGAGTTGTGACATTAATTTACTAGGACTTCTTTACATATATTTGCTAAAAAAATGCGAACGAAATATTTTTTTTCTACATTGCATTTATAGTCAGACAAAAATTGTCAAACGGTTTTGGTATCAGACCAATTACTTGTTAATAGAGGACTGGAGTATGTTTTTGCAGTAGCACGAACTCTGAATTGAATTAAAATATCTTGAGAAAAAGGGAATTTTATTTTTTAACTTTTATATCTTCTATTTATTTTTCATGAATTCTGTATGTATTTATTATCTAGCCATGTTTGCAGTCTCTTCAAAGATAATGCACACTGCATATAATTATTTTATTTTTTTCTGGTAGAAACATTGTCTTCAATACATATTCAAGAATGCGCACGCAGTTTTACAGACAGCCTCATTCCAAAATTTGTGCGGTGCCTGTTTAAAGAAGATTATACATTCTGATGATCTCAAAGCGGACGAAAGCAAGATTTACGAAGCAGTCTGTCACTGGTCGGCAAAGGAGTGCAAGAGACAGAAACTGTCACCAACTCCGGACAACAGAAGTCGAGTTCTCGGTAAACTCATATATTTTGTGCGATTTCCTTTGTTAGATTTGGAATATTTCGCAGAAAATGTGCCACCGCAGGGCCTTCTGACGAAGGACGAAATCACACAAATTCTCAGGTATTTTCACAGTAGAACGTCACCATCTGTCGGTCCATTTATTTCCAGGAGGCGCGCGCTTACACGTGTCGTCAGGTTTGAAACTACTTCCGGTGCTTGGAATGTTGGGAATTATATTTTCGATTCGATCAGGTTTCAAAGCTCAAGAGATATTACATTACACGGAGTGGTTGTATATGGTTGTTTTACAGGAATGTCAGAATATGATGTAGCTGTAAGAATACTGAATAACAAACAAGAAATTATAGCACAAAACAACCTAATTATTGAGTCTAATGCAGACATAGAAATGTGTGATATCTTATTAAGCAATGCTATAAGACTGGACGCCATGACATGGTATACAATCATGTTAAATATGGAAGGCCCGCAGACAAAGCGTGGTGTCTGTGGCAAAGAGATGGTATATTACGAACAAGTTCAGTTTATGTTTAAAAACAGTAGTTTTCCTCAAAACTGTACTTCTGAGAGGGAAGGACAGATCCCAGGCATTTTGTTTCATTAACAATTTTGTTTTTGTTTGGTTTACACGGAGTCATTCAGTGGATGCTTTTAAATTGTCATACTTCATTAGGGCTTCGGCACAGTTCCTGAACGTCGACATAGTCCCTGAACTTCGACATAGTCCCTGAACGTCGACATAGTCCCAGAACGTCGACATAGTCCCTGAACTTCGACATAGTCCCAGAACGTCGACATAGTCCCTGAACTTCGACATAGTCCCAGAACGTCGACATAGTCCCAGAACGTCGACATAGTCCCTGAACGTCGACATAGTCCCAGAACGTCGACATAGTCCCTGAACTTCGACATAGTCCCAAAACGTCGACATAGTCCCAGAACGTCGACATAGTCCCTGAACGTCGACATAGCCCCAGAACGTCGACATAGTCACTGAACTTCGACATAGTCCCAAAACGAACAACACAACATTTGGCATTCGCGAAAGTTAGTTACGTTCAGGAAGGTATTCAACAACGTAGAATTTTATTTATTACGGAATGATTTCAAAAGATATGTCAGCTACAGGAGTTGAGAAAATTGGGCGTTGGCAGGATGTATGATTAATATGAGGAATAAAATTTCTGAAACAGCCATAACTTTTAAGTCTGATTACCATAATGATTTTACCAGATTTAATGTTTCATCTTGCTGTACCTAAAAATGATTCAAAGTATTGCATGTTCACTTTTAACGGCGGCAGTCTATACATATGAGCCGCGCCATGACAAAACCAACGTAGTGGGTTTGCGACCAGCATGGATCCAGACCAGCCTGCGCATCCGCACAGTCTGGTCAGGATCCATGCTGTTCGCTTTTAAAGCTTACTGCGATTAGAGAAACCGTTAGCGAACAGCATGGATCCTGACCAGACTGCGCGGATGCGCAGGCTGGTCTGGATCCATGCTGGTCGCAAAGCCACTATGTTGGTTTTTCCATGGCGTGGCTCATATCTAATTAACCGTTTACAGTATTTAGCAACCATCTTACTTACGGAATTGCGGTAGCCTGGTGATTAAGGAGCCGGTCGCCCAACCCGGAGGTTACTGATCTGAGCCCCATCTGGGTCTTTACCGCACTTATTTTTTTATTATTAACATGACTAGGAAGTGAATAGTAGAGTGATCAGAATACATAGCTTTTCTCAAAGATCAAGCCAAACGGTATAATAATTTCGCTCCGCGTACATTTAGTTAGACTTACAAAGTCTGTTGAGATCAAATAATCTGTAATAATATTATTAGTTTCTTCATACTGACACTGATATTTTCTCAGAAAAACATTTTCTCTCTAGGCTCATCTCAACGTTAGAGACAGAGGCAAGAGATATTGTAATTTTTTTTTCAGAAAGTAATATCAGAGAGGGTTGATTTTATGGCCAGTGCTTTACATTTTATGACTCTAACGACTGATGTACGGAATCCTGTTCGTGCCACTTAAATTGTCGCCTCGCCAACACGCGACAACGCGATAATTATCGCGTTGTCGCCTTGTCCGAAAACATACTTACATGCGACATTTAACAATCCTCGCGAGGTTAAGAGGGCGACAATTATCGTCTTAATTGTCGCTTGTCTTTTTTAAACCTCGCATCGTGAAATTGAAATCCAATATACATAGTTGCGAGAATTAGTAAAATCTCGCATTGTCGCATTGTCGCTTTGTCGCCCGGTGATAGGGATTATTTCTTACTACAGCACCGTTGGTGAAATTTTCTGCTACACCGTTGACAAAGGGAAACTACGGAATACGGTTAGTGTCCCACTGAATGCCGACGAAATATTGACTAAAAACGAGTATGAAAACAATTTTCTACACGCCATCGGAAAAATTTGCTGAACTTTGCAATTTTTCCTTAAAATATTAGCCGTACAATAAGGAAAAAGTGCTTATGAAATATTTATTTGGGGTAAATAACTGCAAATAAAACTTTTTTTATAGAAAATGACACTATCTGAAAGTCTATGTCAAAAAGACAATATTATCTGTTCCATCGTCTGTACGTAATTTAGGATATCAGCTGTATTTCCGTACTTTTCCGTGCGGAAAAAGTCCGTGTTTTTCAATAACCTTTAACCTGCTGGACAAGATTGATTCTGCCTTTACGATCAGTGTAGATCATGATCAGCCTGCATATCCGTGCAGTTTGATCATGATCTGCACTGTTCGCCATTCAGTAAGTATCTTTTTGGATAGCACCCTTTGTAACAGTTAATGGTACTGTCCAAATTGAAGGATGGACAAGTTCATTATAGAAATTTAGCAAGGTAAGTGTTAACTTCAAATAATTCTAAAATGTCCAAACACGAGATATTTTTATGAAATAACTTCTATAAATTAAATGTAAATATTTTCTAAACAGACGTGTAATTTGTATATTTTGACAAACTACGGTTTCGTCGTGGGACAGTCTAAACATGTACCATTTTTCGTGAAAATATGCATACTTCTTCATATATTAAATATAGGGATTGGCCTTGTCAGAGGAGTCATATCTTCATAACCTGATGTCCTATTTTAATAAATAAATGATACCTTAATGCAAAGGGCAAGCCAGTACCTAGAGAAAACAGGCCAAGTTTGGTTCAAATCCGGTCGGCTAGGGGTCAAGGTCATAGGTTAAAGTTCGGTAATATTCTCAAAATATGAACTTTTTAGAGCAGTCAAGGCAGGCACTATCTTCACTGAGTCCAACGACACCATTGGAGCAATTCTCACGGCTCCCCGGTTGGACCAGCTTAGTCTTTGCCAGCACCCTACCGCATATAACAAGTTTGGTCTATTACTGATACCTGTCCTGAGCTCTGATGGCATTATATGGACTTGTAAGTAGCTTAAATGTAAAGCTTAGATACCTACCAACATATTCATATAAGTTATAGGTAGATACCCGGAGATTAAGAGTCTCGAACAGCGGTCAAAATCTAACCTAGTGTCATTATAACAATACCGTACCTCCATGTACTACCTCCCCTGACACATATGGCTCACCCAAGTACTTTAACATGGTCTCAATCAATGGATTAAACTTGATTTCCTGAAAAAAAGTCGGAGACAATTTTTTTTTATATTAAGTGTACCTTGTTAATATTTTGGG
>NW_026463473.1:0-42513 GCF_021730395.1 Mercenaria mercenaria
GATCTAGTATAGCGATGATAATTTGTTCAAACTTCACCTTCACTTGAATTCTACAGGACTTACAAACATCTTCCTTAGTTTGAATCGTAGATCGGGAACCAAGGGGGAAAATAAATGTCACAATCATTGTAGTATCTCCAAAATATTGCCGTGTCTAAAAATGTCCTCACGGGTTTTTCCAGAATACCACGTCCAATCGGGTACGTTGAAGATCAGATTGAACAATTGATGATATTAATACCGTATGTTTAGATGTTCATATCTGGAAGAAGGTGTCTTCTGAAAATACTTTGAAAATCCAACTGGAATTTTGTCAAACGTTTTGTTTCTGCTGGAAAATCTTCCGCGAGGAATATTTTCCGGTCTGATATTTTTCTAGTATTGAAAACGGGGGAAAATTTGGAGTTTTGCTTTAATTTCTGATCTGTACATAAATATAACTGTTATCGAGAATATTTATATGCTTTAATCAATAAGCAATATATCTCAAACTAAACATACTTTACCTAGCGCATATAAGCATTAAAAAAATGTCAACATCATTTCGAAGTGTGAAACATTCACGTTTCATGGAAATAGACAATTTTTCTTTTCGTTTTATGCATATTTATGTTATACACGCATTTTTCAACAAATTGTAATCTCAGCGCGGGAAACAGACTCTCGTTAATGAAAATGACGTCAGACGTCATGTAACAGTACAAAGACATACGGGCGTTTTCATTCTATTGCAAGAAGCATCCCGTTGCAAATTTTCATTCAGTTGCTTTATCTGAAAAGAGACATATTCTTGAAAGGACAAAGTAACATTAAACGTTCGTCCCGTTTTACGTGCAAAACTCCCCGCCCCCCCCCCCCCCCCCCCAAAAAAAAACCCCTGAAAATACAATGCACAAGCAGATCAGCAAAGCTTATATATATATGTACATCACTCACAGGCACTAGACCAGAAAGAAATAGCAACTGCTTAATCATGCTATACTATTAGGTATACTGTTAGAACCGTAGCCATGAGCGAAAATACATACTTACCCATTTCGATCGCGCATTTCACACCTAAAATAGTATGAAAAAAGAAAGTAAGAAACAATAGAAATACAAATGAATTTCTGTAAGTAATCTAATACATGTATAATATTGAATGTAGTAAATCTTAAATTATGGATGAAAACCGTTGTGTACGACACTTTCCTCACGACAGGAGCGTCACAAGCTTTGGTCGGCACAAAGGGAGGGCTCAGCGCAAAACAGGGTTAACTCCCATTTTTTCTTACAAAATTACTTTTAGCATAATGCAAGATGAAATACATGTTTTGTTAAAATCATTAAAAAATCAAATGTTGATTAATTATCACTTACTAACTAATCTTGTGCTAGCTTTTTTTCTTATTGTAAAATCCGATCTTTCTTTATTAATTCATTGACCAGTAAGACTTATTTTATTCAGTCATATTATTATTAAACGTTTCTAGAAACAAGCTAAAAGTAGCATGATAATAGTACCAGGAATGTAAACACTAAAAGATATTTGTAAGATAATTTGAAGATATTTGCTAGTTTCTGAATCAATTAAAGGGAATTCCAGTAGTTTTTATGCACATCTTTCAGCGCAGCCGACACTTTCTATGGAAAATTGAAGTGAAGTCAACATTTGTTGAAGCATGTGACAGACAATCTTAAATATGAGGATTCTTGAATAAAATAACTTTTTTAATATTTTTTTTCAGTAATCAAATGTTGATACTGGTTTATATTGTATTGACATGAATCATGGCTGACATGTATCTTGCTATTTTTTTGGCTGTATTTTGACAGAGCATTTTAGTACAAAGACAGTGTTGCTTATATAATGTTAGACAATTAACTCTGTATTGATAAGACAATACTCCTTTTCAGATTATTTAGTATTCAATTATAGAAAGAATTAAGACTTTCTAAACATTTTTTAACTTCCAGCAGATATACATGTACTCAATTTGGTCAGGTTCGCGCCATTTTTTGTCCGAACAGGTGTTGCATTCAAGCAATTTTAACATTAAATTCAGCCCTGTGACCCATATACTTTTGCCACTTTTATTTTTACAATACAACAGTTTTTTTCAAAATTAAAAAAAGTTCTTTACTATGAGTATTTTCCATCGAAAAAAGTT
Organism: Mercenaria mercenaria; assembly: GCF_021730395.1. Lineage (NCBI taxonomy): Eukaryota > Metazoa > Mollusca > Bivalvia > Venerida > Veneridae > Mercenaria > Mercenaria mercenaria. The sequence continues at coordinate 2,151 of NW_026463473.1, forward strand.
CACAAAAGTGAATAAGAAACTAGTTTTTTTCTATTTGTACGCATAATTGTAATGATATTTGTATTACAAATATGAATATGATACGAAATATGTATGTAATAAAATTTGTAAAAAGAATAAACCTTATTGTGCTGTCTTTATGCATATTGTGGTTGGTATTTATAAAAAAAAAAGCAAAAAATCATGAAAATGTTGAAATATCGCTATCAGTTTCAGCAACAGTGGGTGTTTTCAAGACACTTTTTCACAAAACAAGCCTGGTGACCCATGGTTTTTATTTGTTCATCGTTTTCAGCTCGAATTTTCCTAATATATATGTGAATTTGAACAAATTCTACGAAAGAAAATAACTATAGGAATTCTCCTTAAAGAGGGAAAGATCTCTCATAAAGTACACCACGCATGCAATAGTTTACGTTTGGCATATTCAAAGGTAAAACTATAACATCTGTTGTTCAAGAGACGTATTTTCACTTTTCCGTAAATCTAGACAGATACTTTTCAATTACAGTGCCGTTAGTCTGCCCACTTTTACGGCTACATCTGCCCAGATTTACGGTATTTTACGGATTGAATCTAAAGATCAAATGTATATATGCCCACTTCCAAGGTATATACCTACTGTTGAACTAGCCTATTGTGTTAGGAACTGATAAGTAGGTCTCTTTGATTTGATGATATGAAAGCGCTATCAATTATGCGAATCTTCAGGCAGTTAATGGTCGTTTTAAGATATAAAAAAAAACTTTACAATTAAGGCAGATTATCTCCATTACCTCGTTACAAACCTTTTTCAACTTTGAATGGAAAAAATAGTAAAAAAGGAGCTATTTTTTATGTGTTTCTATAATAAGTTTCAAAGCAGTCTAAAAAGTTTCATGATATCTAAAATTGTTTTCTCTTTTTATTGCTGTACTATCCGGAGGCCAGCCACTTTTAGATACTATATTCCAAGTACACAGTTTCAACAAATTTGACAAATATTCATTCAAATTTATTTTCATGTAGTTCAAACTTGGTGTATCGGATTCCGAGAATTTTATACTGAGATAACCAGTTTTGTACATTTTGTACAGGTGTGTTTTGCGGAAAGATTAGCCATACCCTCAAACACAGACATATATGTAGATATAACATACATTTCATATACATTCTTTATATACAAAATGATTTGAGACGCACTTTCCGCATCGAGATATGCATAAATACGTAACCATCTGACTGATGCACTTAAAATTTACTGCTAGACAACAACAGTTATAGTGTGTCTAAGTGTATTAAAGTATTAAACGGTGTAAAACTTTATTTTTGTTAAGAGAAATCATTTTTCGTGTAACTAGCAAATATGTACTGTCACTAAATTAAATTCAGAATCCAACAGTTCTACCAAGAAAACTGCTCCAATATGTTACTGGACATATTTACATTTTGCAGACCATGAACATTTATTTATTTATTTACCGTTTGTAAGTCAATAAAACCTGTAAGAAGATTATTTGGAAGCATAGAATGAAACGAAGCAAAATAAATGCAGCCTCGGTTTGAATGAGTCTGTTCATGACAGGTAATGGAAGGTGTAACACCCCTCACGTCTCTAGATCGATTTGACGAAATGTAAAGAAATGGTAACACTTTATGGGCTATTATTAGACCCTCTTATATAATTTGTTTCTATTTTGAGATGTTGACTTTTTCATTTTTTTTCTTTTGACAATTTTGGATTTAGAACAGTTTTGTACATGAACCTACAGGAAATCAGGCTTCTACTATTTGAAGGTCCTTTGATGTACATCAAGTGATATTCTCTTGTCTGAATGTGTTAAAAAGATGTGTACGAGAATGCAACATGCATTTTTGCCGAAGAATGCATAATGTTGAATTTGTAGTTGTCATGAATAGAATGTAATTTCCCTTAGGTTTCTGTTTTGGTATATTACTCTTAGACTCCAGGTCACTTTCTTTGTCTTTTTGCGAAAACATTGGGTGACGCCTCGCCTTCGTATTTGTGACAACGCATGAGCTTTCTGTGCGCTAGACAAAAATTATTTTTGGGAAACTTTGATCAGCGCCATTTATTTCACGTCATCATTCTCAGTTCTTGTTTTTGTTTCTTCTCAAATTTAGCCTATGGTAGATCAAATAGATCAAATTCCTACAATAGAGTAAATGATACTCTTCTTTTTAAACAAAACGTATCCGGAAGCTGATGTCAATGAGGCTTGCAAACATCAGTCTCGCAAGAGTAGGTATAGAGCGAGCATTCCTCCATCGTCTGCTTCACCTCTAGAAAATGGTTGCCTATCATGTCGTGCACACACGGGTTCAGGATTTCTATCACTTTCCTGAGATTCTAAGTCAAGATGAAGGCTGGTCTAAGGTATTTCTGGTAAATCACTCTGGTAGTCCTTGACTCAAGTAACTACTGCATGGAAGTAGCTCCTAAAACGCATTTGCAACCTCGATAAAGGCTGTAGGGAAGATGTAATGTCAAATGAACTGCAAAATTCTGCACTGCCTTATGCAGTTTTACTCATGTTATCTACCAGCTCATTCCATCTTGTGCTTGTGTGCCCTGTCGTGTGTGTCTGATGTATACCTTTTTTCATACACTAGCTCGCCTTGTTGAGTGATATATATTACAAATAAATATACAACATGTTTTGACAAGTTTGACCAGAAAGGCCAATGTAATATATTCAGCCCTACTCTTCTTTATTACACAGCTAGTATATCATAATCTTTACTTTCTAATCAATGTCTATGCATATTTTGTGACAGTCAATTCAGAAGTATTAACCTTTTTTATTTGATCGTACTAGCCAGTCTCTGTAATTTAGTATTGCATATTTAGTCCCGAGCCAAAAACTGCATTTATCGTATTTGCTGTCAGGAGAACCGCAACTTTATATAGCGACAAAGTAAAAGGACCTGCATATTCTGCAAATTACTTACCTTTTATATGAACAAGGTTTTTGAAATGTGTACTTCTGAAGTTATGGAAGAACTCTACGTTTTGTGACTGATTGTCTGACATACATACAAATGACCTGATGTACAGACAGAGAACATAAAATAATAAGTAAGTTCTTACTTCTTGCTTTTATCTCTATACCACTTGTGCAAGAAATAATCTCTCTTACTTTTAAAGAAATCGCAGGATGACAAATTTTATCATACTATTGGACTATTTGATGCATAGCTACCACATTTTAAATGTCGTTGGCATTATCTATATTGTCATCAATCGATGAACCAAGTTTCATTAAAACATTGTTGTAAGTTTAAAGTTATCGCAGTATCCACCTTAACGTTACTGAAAGATTGACAAGCATACGTGAGCAACCCATAAGCCTCTTCAGACTAAACACTGTGTCAGGATACGAGTTATATAACCCAGGGAAGTGCCTACGCCTTTAGTATCTTGAACAATGAAATGGGTCCAATCGCTAAAACGACTATGTCTAAGACTGCTTGACAAAGGATGTTGAATGTCCTTTATTAAAACGCATAGCTGGTGAGACCAAATATCTCGTATATAAGATTTTCCTCTGGCTACCTTGCCTAAATGATTCGTGTACCAATGATTTGTAAATAATTTGCTAGATAATTTTAAATATTTAATTAATTGTAATTAGCTCAAACTCCAATAGGCTGGAGACACTATACACAATGTACTTGACTGGTCTTTTTGTTGAAGTTCCCGTCAGACAATGTCCTTGAATCCACAAAATACTAGTCCTATCGTATAGATGCTCGGCCTCTGTCCTCTTAATTGAAGTTACAACTCTATATAATTGCCCTGACTACTGGATGCTCAGCGCCTATATTTTATTATATGTAGCATTCAACTACCATATAGGTATATTCCCAATACCTCGGCTGTACTTCGTCAATAACTCTGTAAGTTGGAACTCTCCTACTATCTCAGTAGATTACCAAACTCTGGGTCTCTGTCTAAGCTTTCCGATGCTCACCCTATATTTACTGTCGTCTATAGAATTCAACTACCCTCAAGGTAAAACTCCTATGCGCTGGCCTTATAGCTCGAAATCTTGTTGAAATTCTGCATCTCTTCTTTAGTCTATGAACTTTTAACGTCTTCATTTTAACAATTTATCCGCCCTGTCAGTGTTTGTTTGTTTGTTTGTTTTGGGTTTAACGCCGTTTTTCAACAGTATTTCAGTCATGTAACGGCGGGCAGTTAACCTAACCAGTGTTCCTAGATTCTGTACCAGTACAAACCTGTTCTCCGCAAGTAACTGCCAACTTCCCCATATGAATAAAGAGGTGAAGGACGAATGATTGCAGACACAATGTCTTTTATCAAATCGTCGCGGAGAACATAAGCCCCGCCCGAGGATCTAACTCACGACCCCGCGATTCGTAGACCGTCGCTCTCTCTATTGAGCTAAGCGGGCGGGTTCCTTGACAGTGTAGTTGCAATTACTTTATCATTAAGGTACTGGGATAAGTTATTAGTTGAATCCTCTATGTGTCTTCTTCTATCGCTGAATACCGAATGATCTCTCTGTCATCCATCTACCTATTTATACCTTAGCAGACGTGCTACTTATAGAACTTGTTGGTCCAAATTTATACATAGTTTTTTTACAACGAGTACTTGGTCTAACAAATTCTGGTACGCTTTAACTATTTTATATGACATAATATGAGATGCTGGGATCCAGCTTTCGGCACGATGAACCCAAAGTAGTCACATTTGACCCAAATGTTATTATTAACAGCAGTTCAATAATAATTATAGCAATGATATCATGAAAAGGGATTCAAACACTGTTTGTGCTTATGTGTTACATTATCAATACATCAAATATACAAATTATTCTGACACACTAGATTGAGATTAACAACAATTAAAAAAAGATATTGTTGACGATAGAATATAGAGTAACAAAATACAAACTTCAAATAGTAAGATAAGATAAGAAAGAATAATATGAAAAAAAATGCTTGCTATGATAATATTAATGTGAGTATCAACGGCAATATTTTCGCCGATACCCATGTTAACGGAAACAGATGAAAATTAACGTCATTTGAATTGTTATTCTGTGCTTGCTTATTAATCAAAATAACTACATTTATTTTATCATATACAATTATAATTCGGTGCATTTTTGGAATGAATGTAAATACAGTGACCTTTCATTAGAATCTTGTACGGTGAATATTGAGTTTTGGCCATGTCGACCATCTTTACAGATGTCAAATGGGTCTCATAAATATTTCGATTGCTTTGATAAGAATCTGTGACAGTTTGGTGTTTTTCCCATTTTCTGAGGTATTTTGGTATTTCCTGTTACGAATTGTTCGGATTTATAAATAAAGTACATTCAATATGCGTTGTTGCAAAATTTACTGTGGCATCTAAATAAGACAACTTAGATTCTAATTAACATTTATTAAATCTGAATGTAATTATCGCCTGCATACGCGCAATTTTGTTACCGAAATTGCATGTGACTGCTCTGTTTACAAGCACACGAAGCTCAACAAGGCGACTTGACGCTCGAAACACGATACGACGGACGCTAGTTAGACTGGACGTTTATGTTCCGCATCGTGTCGAATCATTGCGCGTCGTGTAGTTTTTACATGCGTCATGTTACATTATTGTATTGTACATTTATTTTGAAAGAAACATTACTTCAAGCTAGAACTCTCTTTGATAGATAAAACTTTATCTTGATGTCTCGAGCGAACGGCATGTTATCTCAAAAGTATGACATCTTATCTCGAGCGCTGACATATTATCTCGAAAGCAAGACATCTTATTTCCATCACCCGATATCTTATCTCAAGTAAACGACATTTTGAGGAGATTGACATACTGTTATTAAAGTTTATGACTTCAATTCACTTGCCACCCAGGGATGTTGATTCGAACCTCGCTTTCGGTGTAAAAATTTCCACGTGAGGAAGCAATCGAGCTGGCTTACGGAAGGTCTTTCTCTACAATCCAAAGCTGGAATGTCGCGATATGATGTACATTTGTATCGGCTATACAAACAAATTCAAGACTCAGAGAAGTGTTCTCCCCTTAAATGACCATTGACGTTTCATATCTTTATTGCCTATTTTTGAATATTTCATAACTGGGAAAACAGTAAATATGTTGCCCTAAGCACAACCACACGTGCGCAATGTAGTCTATAATATACAAAGTAGCCTCGTTGTTCGCAGAATTATCATTAACTTGGAACCACTGGACGACGTTCTGAAAACAACTTTTGATCACATTCAGCCAAGGTCAAAAAGCGAGATAACAGGTCGCGTAAGGGAATATTTTTATCGGTAGTATCTTTATCCAGTAATTTCTCCCTTTATAGCTTTGATTTTTCAGTCTTCAGGCTGCAAACTCTTAGTATATGCCTTCTGAAAAAAATAAGAATATCCAAAATATGAAAAATTGGATTATTTACTAGGGGAAGGTCTTCATCAGTTCGAAAAAAACTACCTGTTCCTTGTCCTTTTTTTTACCATGTGAAAAATGACATAAGTTGCAAACCTCTTTTGGTGGATGTTTTCAAAAATATTATATATTCTTTTATTGAAGACTGAAAATGTTTCTGTAACATCATGATGTGGTGGCAACACCTTTTAACACAATGAAATGCTTTATAATAAAACGCATTAATTCAAATGCCAATACCATCATCAAGCTTAATACTTTACGGTTGAAAATAGTACCGTGTGTCATCACCATTCGACCGCCGCTAGGATATTTCGATTCATATTTATGTGAAAATGAGTTATTGTAACGGATGCTATTCATGGAATCAAACTTTATGAATTATGATTGCATACCAAATCTCTCAAATAAAATTACATGAAAGAAAACAAATTGGATCTGTGAAAAATTTAATTAAAAAAACATTGAAGAAATGTCATCTGTTTATCTATTTTCTGCTACATTTCACGAAATTAAATGTTAAGTTTAGATGTTTCTTGTTATAACTATAGAATCTAAAGATATGGTTCATTTTGATAAATGATTCAGTGCACTCATTATCAGTCATTAGGCTAAATTATCATTTCATTCATCAAAAGTAATTCAATAATCACCATATATTTATCATCATATTTCATCATCTTTTATTAATTATCATAAACAACATATGTGATCATTATTCCTTGTCATCTTTAATTTATCATCATTATCATTCAGCAGCATTTATTCATGGTAATCATTCATCACTTATTATTAGTATATATCAGTCATCATCGTGAATTATCAGTCATCATGATAATCACTTATCAAATTTTCACTCATTATCACCATCATTCATCATCATCATATATTAATATTCATAACACCATCAGTGTCATTATTCATTCGTCATCATCACAATCAATCAAGTCATCAGTCATATTCCGTTTTATTTTTTGTAAACACCCTCATCAGTCATCATTATAAGTACGAGAGTTGTTCGATAAATTCAAGAATATTTCATAATAAAATCTGTGAAACTTTACTCACAATAATTCTTATGATTTTCTTTCGCTGGTGTAAAATTTCATTGGAATAATTTTCTTACTGTCGGACGTCAGCATACTTACATGACGTCATTTAACATGTCATGCGGACGTCGGACTTCTTCGACGTTATCACCATGAGTGTCAACGCATTTTCTGTGTCTATTGGTCATTTACCTGAATTATTATTTTGGATACCAGTGTACACGGAAAGATCTAATTACATCCCTGGTTGCCTGCCGTATCTCATTTATGTTATGACATGCCATCCTTGTAGGTAGGCCTTAATTTCAGTAAACACCCGGAAGTCCATTGGCGCCAGATCAGGTAAGTAAGGTAGTTCAAAGCCAATAATGATCTCCAAGAGTGTGGATGTAGCCCGGTGCGCTGGCGAATTTAGCATTCTCGGGATCTCTCGCCAAATCCCGAATTTCCAAAACGAAGCGCAGACTGCCGGGCCAGAATGATAATTATAACGATAGTATCTTGTTTGACAAAATCATTTATAAGTCCCTTAACGCAAATGAAAAAGAAATCTGAAAGTAATTTTTTATTCAGTTACAAATGTTAGACCAAAGTTGATAGACCCAAATTACATAAGTGCGACATAGTCCCTTGACATGCAAATAACTGCTATTTTACAAAGAGGTCTAGCAGTTAATATTCATAACGTGAATTGCTCTTTCTTTAGTTCAATTTAAGTAATACAAAAACGTAATACGTTTTACCTGGAAAAAAAATCAATTTTATTGTTTCTCACGGTTTCTCCCGTCATGGCCTTTTTAAAAGCTAGAAAATAAGAGTGTATCAGTAATAGTTATTATATAGTAACTTTGTTGTGTCAATTCTTTATTCGGTAATTTTTACATTTACGGTACTTTTATCCTGTTTCCGATTTATCTTTTATATATGTGGAATTTCAATTGTTTTAATAATCCTCATTTTGGAACCGGATTTCGAACTTTTGATTTTAACTCAGTGATAAAAGTCAGAATTAAAGTTAATATCAAGTTGAAATATCACCTTTCAATAAATGCAAGACCTCGGAATTATGAACAGAATATAGTAACTTTTCAGCCGATATGTCTTTTTTTATTTAATATGCAAAAAGTAAGAATGGTCACGACATTAAAGCCGACGTAACTATCCACTTTAAATTTATACATCTGCAAAAAAAAATATTGATGCGATTTGGGTGGTGATTACTCTTTGTATCAGTCCTGCAAAAATGTAAAATAATAAAAAGTTTTATTCCGCATAATAACAAAATAATCTAGTTTGTTGACAATCTGAATGCAAGCATATATGACTATATATAGCACCGTATAAAAACTTTAACTGACACCCAGCATGTCTATTTTGATCAAAAGAACACTTCCAGTTTCCATCTTTTTTTTCTGATCATGTAGCTATTAGAGAACTAAGAAGCGGTATGATTTTAATTTACTGCAATGTGAATGTGTGCTACTGTGTTTCTCGCAAATTCAAATGTTTTACAAAAGAGGCATACATCTATAGACTTTCTCCTGCTCTAGATAAAATACTTGACCAGAAAGTTAATCTGATGTAATCAAGAAGGTCTGTCCCACATGCTGTCAAAATCTGTATCATATTCGAGCACAAAACAGAATTCATCAAATCATTATCTACATAATCCCAAATTACCATACAGAGCGCAGATAGTCTTTTTTATCATTTTATCAAACTACATCTTCTCATTGTATGTGTTAGCAACTCAGTGCGAGTTTTAGGCTTTTACGTTCACTTGCATCGTCATTAGGGTAATTATGAATAAGTAGGCCTAAATATAGAAATGATATTTTCATTATGGAACCGACAGACGGGAAATGTTTGAAGAACTCGAGTAAAACAAGTTTGTCAGATATCTTAAACATGTACATGTTTAAGAAAGAACGATTATTACGCTATATCAATGTGTTAACCCAGCAGTCTGCGCCTCGTTTTGGATAACAATGTGTAGATAACTCTGCAGGTATCCAGGAAATGGGAAAAGGGTCTATGGGTCCAATAGCGCACTTTTATATTTTTGCAACCATCGAGGCCAAGGGGAAGTTTATACCTTTTCGGAAACATTATTTTATATTCTTCATGAAAACCCATTTCATACGTGTCAAAGTCGTGCCTATTATTTTCATTTTTTTTCTTTTTTGGATTTGTGAGGTTGAACTCGCTTGTATGATTCTTTTTACTGTTTTAGGGTATTTTTGTCGAACTTTAAACTGATTATTCGTTTTAAAGTATATATAACAGATGATATCACTTTTGAAATAACAATGAAAAAATAGGCAGTGTCATACATGATATCAAATGTCATTTTTATATAGAAATTCAGCAAATTCAGTTTTAGATCACCCTGTAGCAATGCTCAGGTGAGTTTTTTTGTGATCGCTCACTGTCCGGCGTCCGTCGTTTGTCTGTCATCTGTCTGTCCACAATTAGCTTGTGTATAAGATAGATCTTCATTAAATTTTGTCAGAATGATAACCTTGATGAAATCTAGCCGCCTTCGAAAATGGGTTATCTGGGGTCAAAAACTAGGTCACTAGGTCAAATCAAAGAAAACCATAGAGAATGCGATAGAGGCTGTATTTTTCAATTTATCCTTATGACTCTTTATCAGATTGATTATCTTAATGAAATCTAGGTCAAGGTCAAAAACTACGTCAATAGGTCAAATTAAATATAAACCTTGTGTATGCGATAGAGGCTGTATTTTTCAACTGATTTTCATTATATATAATCAGAATGATAAAATCCAGGCCGATTTTGAAAATAAGTCATCAGGGGTCAAAAACTAGGTCACTAGGTCAAATCAAAGAAAAAACCTGTGTATGCGATACAGGCTTTTTTCAGTTAATCTTCTTGAATTTTAGTCAGAATGTTAACCTCGTTAAAATCCGGGACAAGTTCGAAAAGATGTCATCTTTGGTCAGAAATTAGGTCAATAGATTAAATAAAATAAAACGCTTGTGTATGCGATAGAGGCTTCATTTTTCAACTGATCTTCATGAATTTTGGTCAGAATGATTACCTTAATGATAAATAGGCCAAATGGGTCATCTGGGGTCAGAGTGATTTAGAGTGATTTAAATTTAGGTCGTTTGAAAATGGGTTATCTGAGGTAAAAAACCAAAAGAAAAACCTTGTGTTTGCGATAGAGGCTGTATTTTTCAATTACTCTTCATGAATTTTGGTCAGAATGAATCTTTAAGTTAATGATAAATAGGCCAAATGGGTCATTTGGTGTCTAAAACTAGGTCAATAGTTCCAATCATAAATAAAATTTGTGTATGCGATAGAAGCTGTATTTTTCAACTGATCTTCATGATATTTTAGTCAGAATAATTGCCTTGATGAAATCTTGAAGGAGTTTGAAAATTGGTCATCTGGAGTTAAAACTAGGTCACTAAGTCAAATCAAAGAAAACCCTTGTGTATGCGATAGAGGCTTTATTTTTCAATTAATCTTCATGAATTTAGGTCAGAATAATAACCTTGAAGACATCTAGGCAAAGTTTGAAAATGGGTTATCTGGGGTCAAAAACTAGGTCAATAGGTCAAATCAAAAGGAAACATTGTGTATGCCATAGAGGCTGTATTTTTCAATTGATTTTCATGAAATTTGGTCAAAATAATAGCCTTGATGAAATTAAGGTCAAGTTTGATTATGGGTCATCTGGGGTCCAAAGCTGTGCCGCAAGAACAAATCAAAGAAAATTTATTTTGTATATGATAGAGGCTGTATATTTTATTTGAGGTTCATGGAATTTTGTCAAAATGACTGCCTTGATCAAATCTAGGTCAAGTTAGAATATAGGTCATCTTTTTTTTGTTGGATTTAACGTCGCACCGACACATGATAGGTCATAGCCGACTTTCCAGCTTTAATGATGGAGGAAGACCCTGTAGGTCATCTTGTCTCAAAAACTAGGTCACAAGGTCAAATTGAAGAAAATACTTGTTTACACTTAAGAGACCAAATTTTTGGTCCAATCTTAATTACAAATGGTCAAAATAATAGTTTCCATGAAACCACTAGGTCAAACATGTTTACACTGGTATGGTGTGTTTCTCAGGTGAGCGAGTTAGGGCCATCTTGGCCCTCTTGTTTGTGAAGATCGCTAAATAGCATTTTTGTAATAAGTGTTATTGTTTAAATTAAATTTGTCATTATCAGTATCTTATGGTTATTTCTTTAATTTTCTTATATATGGGTCATTGTCAACAATTAAGATTCTATCAGACATGAGTCAAGATAAGCCCTGATGTAAAAGGTTAAGATGTATTTTCCGGTAAATATTCAAAAGATAAGCGTTCAACTTGATATTTCATTTCTTTGTTCAAAAATAACTTGTTGTTATTACCCATTGGTGTTTTTTCATGTTAATGTCAACATGTTAAGCAATGTCAGCAACGAAGGTCATATACCAAACAGTCAATTGTCAAAGTAATAACAATGGCCAAAGATTAATTTTATGTTGGAACATCGAAAAAGCGATGTGTTGTTATAAAGTGTAATGTTCAATACATATTTATCTTTATCAGAGTCTGATCATTATTCATTATTCATTATGATATATATATATATATATATATATATATATATATATATATATATATATATATACATGTAAAGATTAAAAGTCAAAGGTAACATTCGCGTAAAATTGTAAAATGAAAATTTTATTGATTTTATAATTTAGAATTATTCCATCATTATTAGTCACTCATGGGTATCTATTTCAAAATACTTATGTGTTGTGACAATAACACTGTTGTCAATTAATTGTTCATAAATCTAACCTTATCAACATTTTTAAAAAAGTTTTTATTCTTTCTTTCTTTTTAAATAGAATTTTAAGGCCCATACTGCCATTTTAATGAAAAGCTGAAAGTCGCCATATGGCTTATAATAGTGTCGGCATGATATCAGCATCAACAAAACAAAAACTTATCTCCAATCTTTATCCAAGACCTTTATTTTTCTATAATGTTTTTAATGTTTTTAGAGTTTTCACACAAGTTTGATATTTTTACTTTGATTTAAATCACTGTTTTAAAATTACATCCGTAGATAATCATATGGCATTACCTTACGAATAAACATAAGAAAGAATTTTTTCAATGAAAAAAATGACAAAATAATTTTCAACAATAAAGACAAAATTAAATATGCTGTATTTTACATTTTTACATAAAAATAACTTTTGACCTTGTCAGGTTTGACCTTGACTTATTTTTCATTATAACTTTAACAGTGATTTTGTCTGTAGCACATACCTAAAAACGAATTATTATGATCAGTTTTACTAGTTGCGGCAAAAATACCATAAAACAATAATATAAATTCATTGCAAAAATGCTGTATTTTTCTGAATTTTCACACAAGTTTGTCCTTTTACTTTTGGCTGATTTGGATAAGACTTACATTGCTGACCTTCCTTGACAATGTATACATTAACGAAAATTTACAACAGTGTATTATAGCAATAAGCTTAACCCTTGACAGTTTGGAGGTTACATCTGCCTGCACTGCTGACTTTGCCTGGTACACAAATATTAAAACGAATTAACTTCAGCGACTAGTAACTTTAAGACATGTCAAACAGATCGGAAAAAGTAAACTTTATGTTTTCACATTTATTTCATGGAAATGAACTTTGACCTCCAATAATCAGAGTTGACCTTGACTTTTTACGATAGGATTTGCACTGCTGACTTTGGCTGATACATACACATAACATAGATAAAGATTAGTGTATTATGATAATAAATCATTTTTGGAGATAAATGGTAAGTGTACCTTTGCTAAAATCTAATGAAATACGATTTATAGGTAACATTTAGTAATAAATTTATTGACAATTGAAGTGTAATATGACTTGAAACTTTACTCAAATTATTAAATATAAATATAGCTTGGAATGATATCGGCACTTATGGTGCACCCGTCTCTAACTGTTTGTTCCAATATCATCCTTCGTCTGTCCTGCAGTAGATAAAGCTTAACATTTCTTTTCCCTTGAAATTCTGAACACTTGCAATCTTCGGTGGCGGAGTATTAGGAGTTTCCTGTATGCAAGATTCAGCCTTTGTCGCGGAATCGTAATTGTGCCCCCATGTTTTATCTAAAATGACAATCCTGTCGACAATGAAATATCCCCTTCCGCATCTTTAACGGCACAAACACATCCAATCACTTAAAACGCTCTTGCTTCTCCTTTTCCTTTAAGAGCCTGGGCGTCAATCAGGCTCTTATTTTGGACGTACCTCAGTCTTCAGTAAGACTTGTGTGAACTTCTGAACACAAATCATCAAGTTTGACAGCAATAGGTCAGCAATGACCATCTATCTTCTTTCATGATCTTCCAAACTTTATCTCGAATGGTTGATTTGACAGTTGTTGGCCTCTTCCTTTTCTTGGACAATCTTTCAAAGAGATTCTTCTCTTCCTGAAACATTTATACCACCTGTATTCAAAGCATTGAGTGCATTTTATACTAAATACTTGACTTTTCCATCAATTGTTGAGTTTGTTTCGGTGTCTTGTTTAAGCAAAACAAGAATTTCACTATTACACTAATTTCAATGTTATTCTTTGCAAACATCATTTTGCGCACAGACTTTTTTGACAACAGCGTGTAACTTAACCACATAGAGGCCGTGTAAATGGCCATTTTAACAATATTTTACGGAAATGACGTCATAACATTCCGCTAACGTATTGTGCCACAGCAATTGGACATTCAGAGAGACAAAATATGATAAGTTTCAAGGTGTAATGGATAACTATTGCCATCCCCCCCCCCCCCTTCCCCCCGACGATGGGGTATAAGCTGGATATTTTACATTACAAAACTCAGTCATTTATTGCTCTATGGTCCCTAAACTAAAACTGAACATCTAGATCACTCAGAAAATCTAGTAAATTTTGCCAAAATCCTGGGTTTGGTAAAAGATTCCTGGTTCAATCATTTACGCGTAATATGTAAGAACATATGAGACAAGCAAGGCTATTTCCAACGAGTCATCGACCTTGTTTCTCTTTATGTTGATTCATTTAATAGCTATTGAGATCCATATCAGAGACGTATGCAGTTTTGACCAGTGATATACATTTTAGTTAATAGACAATGCATTAATTGTTTTGTCTTAAACTATGTTTGCATTGTAAAATATAAGCATGTAAAGAACGTAAACACAAAACTCTTATATCCACAAGAACACAGCCGTCAAAGAGTAATTCGGATAGGTGACTTGGGTAATATTCTGTTCTTGAGTGGCGAACTTTGTCTTTTGTCGCAAACGTATTATGGACAAACGTAATGCTACCAATATCCAAAATCCTAGCAGTACAAACGAACACGCACATGCCACAGCAAGTCCACTAACCCAAGAAGATTAGTTTCGATGCTGCTTTATATACGAGCCCGAATTGTACATACTACATATTCGTACTGGAATGTACGTGTTCGTTTGTACTGCTAGGCGCTTTGCCGGAATTGGTCTAGTATATTGTGGTGGTGATTTAGTTCGTATAAATTCTCCCTACTATATAATAATTCATAATGCGAACTTGTATCCTAGCGGATCTCACGTATGGAAAAGTCAAATGTTCCGAATATAGTTATATCCCTTAATGCAAATTATCTATATATATATTCATGGTATCCTCGAGATCCAGTTAACTTTCAGAGAGAGAAAATATAGCTTCTCTGGTTCCAATCAATTGAAAAAGACTAACATGTCACTACTGATTTGTGAGACATGAAAACAGAGATTTGAGTATATATATATATATATATATATATATATATATATATATATATATATATATATATATATATATATATATATATATATATATATATATATGCAAATGTTGAACCAGTACGAATGTGTAAAACATTTCGGGTTTGTATATAAAGTAGCATCGAAACTAATCTTACTGGGTTAGTGGACTTGCTGTGGCATGTGCGTGTTCGTTTGTACTGCTAGGCGCTTTGCCGTAATTGGTCTGGTATCACGGTGCCTATCCATATCGGCGGACTCTTAGCGAAAGTTGCTATATCGGCGGTTTCTTTGCGTCGGTACCGGCTTTCCTTTGCTATAAACAATGTTCAGGTCAATAAATGAGTCGAAAAATCGAGCTGTCATCCATAATAATAGGTAAGCCGCTCAAAAATAAGTAGAGCACGGAACATTAGAATGTCTTTACTCTGTATTGTAGTGTTTACTTTTTAATTATCAGGCATTTTTCTCGCAAACTCGATGAAATTAGTTGATGGTGTACTGACATGGAACACTAACCCGACCTTTTCTACAGTCTTTAACGAGTATTTACTTTTATATCACACATATGAAGTGCATCATTATACTTATTTTTCAATAATCTTCCAAAAAAAATACTGACAAATAGGCCGAAATGTAAATGAAATTCTTCAAAACCCCTTACTTTCGGTTTTGTCGGGGCACCGGCGGTCTCTCTGCACACCAGTTTTTGATGCACAGGCAGGCTCTCTGCATTACGCACAGGCAGGCTCTATGCTAATCTAATGACTATTTGGACGCGTTATAGCTGAATTCTTTGTTGTGTAGATCTGAATTTTATTTCAAAACGTCAAAAAACAAGCTGAAAATAAGTTTACTATCGACCCATAATATTACTTTATTGAAATACTTGGAAGATTTACCTTGAAGTGACAATTTTTATATTTAGATGTAAGAGTTTTTTTATTGAACCAGGTTTCCTGAAGACGTCTGAAAAGTCACAGGGCACATTTAAATTCCAGATGTTCAAACCCCTTACATGCACGCTTCCTTTTGTGTAGTGCTATGAACAGCCGACACCAAAAAAGCTACTGAGTTGTTTTCCTCTAAAATTTCTTTCACCAGTTTCGGTTTCAAATGTTCTACGGCTGAAAAATTAAAGCTGCTTTTTTATCTTTCCTGTGTGTGTGGGTTTTTTTTTTCCAGATAACACAGATTGTGCAGGTTTTTGAACATGGTAAGTTGTTTTACTGTTAATAGGGTCGATATCAATATTTTCTTACTTGTACAAAATACACGTGGAGAACTCTCGTTTATTTTAAAATCAAGCCGCCCGAACCCCGTCGGTACCCTCCTTGACACAATGAATGGGCAGTTTTTATCATGACTGAAAAGACCGGTGCTCGCCTGACCTCATATGCCGCGCGGGGCCCGAAAGACCCGTTTGAAAAGTGACTTCAGCATTTACATCTTTGAACTGCATATCATCTTACTTGTGTTCTGAAACCTTTATTTGAATCGTTCCCTTGCTTTTAAACAATATAATGTATAGTATGAATTTGCTTTTCTGACATTTCCATGTGACGTTGCCGTACCGAAAGAGTCCGAATTCCGGTTCTGCCATACAAAATATGTTTTTATATTTACATTTGCTATTCCTATTACACACAACAGCCTGTTTTATCGAAGGAAATGTAGATATAGTGAACCGTTTAGACTATCAATATAAATTTGTGAAGTTCGTACAAGTAAGAATATATTGATATCGACCCTATTAACAATAAAAACAGCTTACCATTTTTAAAAACCTGCAGTCTGTGATATCTGAAAAAGAAAACACACAATAAAGATAAAAAAATAACTAAAAAAAAGCAGCTTTAATTTTACACTCGTACAATAACTAAACCCGACACTGGTGAAAGAAATTTAAGAGGAAAAACAACTTTTCAAAATAGCGTTTTCTTGGTGTAGATCGGCTGTTTGTAGCAATACACAAACAGATATTTAGTATATATTTTGTGAAACAATGCGTGCGTGTAAGGGTTTGAACATCAGAAATTTTAATCTGCCTTGTCAGCTTGGTTTTTGACGTTTTGAAATAAGGTGTGATGGTTGACAGTTATAAAAAGTCAGATCTACACACCAAATGAATTAAGCTATAACGTGCCCAAAGAGACATTAGCATAGAGCCTGCCTGTGCGTAATGCAGAGAGCCTGCCTGTGCATTAAAAACTGGTGTGCAGAGAGACCGCCGGTGCCCCGACAGAACCGAAAGTAAGGGGATTTGAAGAATTCTATTTACAATTCGGCCTATTTGTCAACATTTTTTTGGAAGAATATTGAAAAATGAATACATGTAGTGCGCTTGATACGTATGATATCAAAGAAAATACTCGTTAAAGAATGTGGAAAAGGTCGGGTTAGTGTTCCATGTCAGTACACCATCAATTAATTTCATCGAGTTTGCGAGCAAAATGGCTGATAATTAAAAAGTAAACGCTACAATACATAGTAAAGTCATTCTACTGTTCCGTGCTCTACTTATTTTTGAGCAGCATACATATTATCATGCATGGCAGCTCTTTTTTAACGCCTCTTCATCCGATCTGGACATTGTTAATAGCAAAGAAATGCCGATACCGACGCAAAGAAACTGCCGATATAGCAGATTTTGCTAAGAGTCCGCCGATATGGATAGGCACCGTGGGTATATTGTGGTGGTGATTAAATTCGTATAAATTCTCCCTACTATATAATAATTTATAATGCGAACTTGTATCCTAGCGGATCTCACGTATGGGAAATATTGAAAAATCTTTTGCTGTAAATCTAAGATACAGCCTATCATACACCAACATACATGTATCCTAAAACTACATAGATTTCAATCACAATCACCTTCTGGTTATCTGGAACACTTCAAGAAACTGATACTTCTTATTTTCCTTAGTGTTTGTAATTACAGGATATCTATCATTATTGTCAACTCCATGATAATTTAACATTTTTCATTAGTTATATGAAAGGCTATGTTAAAATTTCATGTCTTATCATGACAGGAAATTTATTCATGTTCAATCTTCAAAATATAACTTTGGTTTAGAGATTATTTTGATCATGTGATTCCCCACAGTGTATCCCTTAATGCAAATTCTCTCTCTCTCTCTCTCTCTCTCTCTCTCTCTCTCTCTCCCTCTCTCTCTCTCTCTCTCTCTATATATATATATATATATATATATATTCAATGTATCCTCGAGATCCAGTTAACTTTCAGAGAGAAAAATATAGCTTCTCTGGTCCCAATCAGTTAAAAAGACAAAAATGTCACTAATGATTTGTGAGACATGAAAACAGAGATTTGAGTATATATATGCAAATGTTGAACCAGTACGAATGTGTAGTACAATTCAGGCTCGTATATAAAGCAGCATCGAAACTAAACTTATTGGGTTAGTGGACTTGCTGTGGCATGTGCGTGTTCGTTTGTACTGCTAAGCGCTTTGCCGGATTTGGTCTGGTATATTGTGGTGGTGATTTAGTTCGTATAAATTCTCCCTAACATTTAATAATTTATAATGCGAACGTGTATCCTAGCGGATCTCACGTATTTGTGAGACATGAAAACAGAGATTTGAGTATATGTATGCAAATGTTGAACCAGTACAAATATGTAGTACAATTTGGGCTCGTGTATAAAGTAAAGCAGCATCGAAACTAATCTTATTGGGTTAGTGGACTTGCTGTGGCATGTGCGTGTTCGCTTGTACTGCTAGCCGCTTTGAAAGTAATTGGTCTGGTATATTGTGGTGGTGATTAAGTTCGTATAAATTCTCCCTACTATATAATAATTTATAATGCGAACTTGTATCCTAGCGGATCTCACGTATGGGAAAGTCAACTGTTCTGAATATAGTTATATCCCTTAATGTAATATATATATATATATATATATATATAAAGAAAAACAACCACACAACCACAAATATCGGGCTTACACTGACGACTAAGTAACACACATGTGACCTATAATATTCAGATAGTAACTATTTTGCGGTACTGGGGCTCAGCAGGGATACCACCTTAGATGAAAGATTCGGATAATGACATCAGCACCTAAAACTAGAGTTTCTTTTTCTTTCCTATCGCTGTTCAAATTCAAATTGTACTTTTAAGAACAAAAAGCATGACGCACGTGAGCATGAAATTCTAAAGCATCATTAGATGTCCGTCCGCTCATTGTTCAAAATTTCATAAAAGAACTTGTATTTAACCATTAAACAGGAATGTGCTTACAGTGACCTCATCTCATATTTCTTCAAATAAATTTCATCCCTGGAAATGCAACCTTAAGAAAAAATTGAAACGTCTTTCTCAAAGAAGCAGCAGCACTAATTTTAAAATAATTTCACTAAAATTTTAATTTGCTGATTCGATGATGCAACGAATTCCTTAAAGTCATGTTATTCTTAATATTATTTGAAACAAGGGACTTACACACATTTGCTCAATAGTATATTATAAATCACGAAAATGTAGGTTGTATCTATCATTAACCTCTACGAATATTTGGAAAACATAGCATATTTTGTATAGGCTTTGGTCAATGTAAATTCAACGACACCCACTGAAACTGTTGACATGTTTCAGCCTTGGCGTAACTATCTTAATATTGCTCATACAATTTATAAACACTTAATCCCATTGACCCTCACAACAAAACTAACATTATAGTAAAGGTTTTTGATCAGAATGTGAAAACTCCCAAGCTGATTTTCGGAGCTTGGTTGATTATTAAAAAAGAGGCAGATGAAACTGAATTTGGTTAAGTGCTGCAATAACATCATTATACCCTTTGCTTTTTGTAAGACTTAGATAAACTGACTCAGTTGAAAGTGGTTCTCTTATTATATTTAAAGTATCCACTGGATTTACACATTAATTTAAGATGCATTTACTCATAAATAACATCAAAGTACGTTTCTTGAAGTACGAAATTCTTTTTACACATAGGGCTGTTAACATGTTTATTCAAGTTCTTTTCAAACCTCTGTAAACTCATGTCTATTAAACAAAAATACTCTAATATGTAACTCTGTTACAGATCCGCCTGATATTCCAGCGTTATACTACTACAGTAAAGACCATTACCTACAACAAATAAATGATTTTCGACTTGCTGTTGTCAGAGGCGATACGTTCCATCTATTTTGCAATTCAACTGGAAATCCGCGTACCATTTCTTGGTGGAGTGGACATCAACCTCGAAATGATACGTTGCTGCTCAAATCTCTAAAGGATAATGTTACCAGTACATGTTACTCTGAAAATATACTAAATGCAACTGGAAAAGCGAGTACGAAAGGTTCATCTGATGTGGTTTTGGCGATAAACGTGATGTGTAAGTTGCTACTTTATTATCAGTTTGCTGCACATGCATATTTTGCGTACCAAAGGTGGAATATTGCACTAAAACACAAATATTAATGACAACTTTTAGGCAAATGCTTTTTCTTGCGTCTTTTTACATTTGATTGTACAGCCCTAAGGTGGAATGCGCCTTAGAAGAAGTAAGAGGGTTCTCTTTCGACATTTTAGTTCAGAATTTTACATATTCATTCCTCTTTTAATGCGTGTTTTATAATTAAGATACTTCTACAGTTAACTTACGCCTATTCACAATAACAAGTATCGATTTGCTTATTACTCGTTATATTTTTATACCAAATTTCTTCAAAGTGGTGCAAAATTTGTGGAGATCATTTTAACATATAAGTCGATATCTTCGTTAAAGTTATGTCAGAACGACAAATATTCTCACTGCTTGGAGAATTGTTAAGACGGATATGCTAGGAGTACCGTAGAATTTTGGATTAATTTTCTGAAGTTAGTCAATAAAAGTATTCTAGCCTCGATTAAGTGCACTGGAAAACTTATTAATCAAGAAAAACTGGAACACTTACAAAAAGTTGGTGATGTTCAATTTTTAACCTGTAATACTCCAGAAACTACAGTCAACACATTAAACGAATGTATCTCCCTGTTATAAAACGTTATCAAAAGTGTCTTTGTTCTTAAGTAAAGGTTCAAGGTAATCTGTGTATTCGATCATTTCATGTCACAAAGCCAAATGTTAATATCTGGCCATGTCTGTACTAAGTGATCAAATAAAACAAATAAAAATAAGACCGTTTCGGCTATCGACCTTACGCTGCATTGTCTCAAAAGAAAATCAAAATCTAGATTGACATACATTTGTATTTAGATTAATGTATTCATGGCATGAATTCTCTGTATAAGTTGTAACCATTTATATTCTCAGCGCTTTTCAATGTCCATTGTGATTTACTTTCACTTTGAGGTGGTGCCATGTTTTAGATTTTGATAAAAATCGAAGAAATGGTCTGTTGTGTCCAGAACTAATAATGTAATAATTCAAATAATGTCTTTCTTGACCTATCAGAAAGTAGCCATTCTTATGCATTGAGAGTAAAAAAGATTTTAATTTTGGCATCCCTATTACAAAAAAAAAGGAACTAAAACAGAAATTCGTGCATGGCTTCGTAGAACTCAACAAATCAGTTTTAAGTACAAGTATTGAATTGACTTTTTTGTGATTTAGTTTAATCATATTTTATTGTAATTATCACACAAGACATTATGGTAAATTTACATTAAGACAATAATATACGTTACATATGTAAATATATATTTACAACAGCAAACTATCAATACATCAAGACATAT
Source organism: Mercenaria mercenaria (assembly GCF_021730395.1). NCBI lineage: Eukaryota > Metazoa > Mollusca > Bivalvia > Venerida > Veneridae > Mercenaria > Mercenaria mercenaria. The sequence continues at coordinate 24,182 of NW_026463473.1, forward strand.
ATAATACTACTGTACGTTAAGAAATATTCGGTAACTTTGCAAAGGTGCGATAATACAAAAGGGTTGGACCACAAGTTTTGTTAACATTAAAAGTCGGTGATGTTTTGTAATGTTAAACACTATAAACTCTTACAAAAACAACGCATGTGGTGAACGGGGAGACGAAAATAATTTTGACAGATCGAGAAAACTAATGATTCAAGGCCAGACAAAAAGTTTTCTGTTATTTATCTCTTCCAATTTTTTTTCCGGGATCTTCTATATTGTAAATTGAAAGAAGAATTGACTGTCATCTAACTGTATTTATTTTCCAATCCAAGTGATTAAGAATTCCTATTGCTCCAATTTACTGAAACTACTTTTACAATGTTAGGATTAGAAAAAACCTTAGTGTTTATATAATAAGCATTTAAAATGGTAATAAAATTCTAAAAACTATTGCGTATTACTTCAATGCTACAATATCTCAACCTTTAAGTGTCCTTAAATATGTAAAGAGGAAGTAGATACATGATAAAAAAAAACTGACTGTAGGAAACGGCTTGTAAAATGTTACGAGAGGACTTTCACAGAAACCTTAAGCTTTCATTTACAATAAATTATGTTTGAAGAGTAATTTTCTTTAGTGTAAAATCAGCATGATATTCATATTTAGTGTACATTTATTAAAGATATCGAATGGCAATCTTTCACTAAATATTTTGTCTCTAGATATTTACTTCAAATGTCTAAACTCCTGATCAAATGTACAAATGTAATATATAATTAAAGTTAGCCTATAGACCTACATTTACTATTAAATGTCAAACAGTAACAAAAGAGCCAGGTTTTTTTAGAAGCAGTACGAATTTATAACATGTTTATATATAATGCATGTATACAGTAGTAAGCATTATTTTAATGCATAGTAATGTAAATACATAAAACCTTGTTACTTTCATGTTTACACATTCAATCTACATTGCTTAATAGTCCAGTAAAAATATGAAATTTAGGGGAAAAACTTTGCACAAAAATGATATTTGGCATGTGTGATGTACAACATATCAGGAATGACATATCAAAAATCTACCAAAATCCAAAGATGCGAACTCCCTATTTTGGGGGTAAATGTTGAAAAAGATGAAGCAAAAGTGCGATTTTGTTTAATTCCCTCATAATTTCATATATACTAATCTGAACATGTTTTAAAGGATAAGAGCAGAGTCTATTACCAGTCATTGAAAATTACATTCGAAATAATATGTTTCCAATATGGCTGCCAAATCCAATATGGCCGCCAAAACTGATGGGGATTTCTGAAATTGATTCATAGTATGTTTTATACTGCATCTAAGTGTGTCAAACATCCATATGATCACAGAAAAGTAAAACAACGTTCACTAGACATAATCACTAAAGCATTTTAATCCAATATCACATCATAAATCCAATACGACTGCCTTATTTCCAATATGGCCGACTAATAAACAACATGATAAGCCACAATTTTAGCATTATCTTTACGAAATGGTTAAGAAATACCTCTACATAAAATGTTCCACGCTATGTAACTATTAAAATTAACAAAAATGAAATTTTGAGAAGTTATCACACTGTATAGGTATTGTCAAAGAATGAATGAAGTCAGACTTTACTTATATGCTATAATTTATGACATGTATTAGCTTTTTGTAAAATATCACATCTATCAATTAGTACCTCTACCAAATACAGTATCAATGCAAATAATCAAACAAGTCCTGATTTCTGAGTTATTATTTTTTGTAGATGTAGTGAACTTTTAGATTGTTATTAAGTCAAGGGCGTAACCAGGGGGAGGGGCGACAGGTGCCCCCTTTTTCGGAAAAGCTTGCATTTTTATTACATCAAAATACCCTTGAATGGCCATTCTTTAATTGTTTTTTCGGCTCAATGGCCAATATATATATAACCATCTGAAAAATGTTGTGTCCATATCAAGGCCGCCGCACGGCAATGGAGCGGCCGCTGAAGAGTTGCCAGGCGATGATTGATTTATATCCGTGTGATTTCACGGGTACCGCACAGGCAGCAAGCGGCAACCTTGCATCACCTGTGCGAGGGCCATGCGAGGGTCCCACGGGTCTACAGTCTCCATACGATTTCTTTTGGGCACCATGTGCACTAAAATCGTGCGTTGGTTACACGATCTGCATCTTTTAAAGATGCCCATGCGAGGATGGTGCAATGCCACCTGTGACATAACTATGAGCTATGATTTTACTTTTCACTTAACGAAATCATACAGGTGATGGAGCCCGTGAATCCGTACGAAAATCACACTGCCACCTCCTGCACGAAATGGAGGATACGAGCAGTTTATGGGCTCCGCAGATGCATCGCAAGTCAAATGTGAACTAGTCATTACTTGCCAAATATTCTCAATTGGGTACATGCACATGTAGTTATTCTTTGTATCATAGAATATGATTTTTAGAAAGATCAGAGCATATATAATATTACTTTTATGCGAAAATAATTATGTATAGCTATATAACTTTTTACAATAGTGGAATGAAATATATAAAAATGACAGCTTAAGTTTACATGAATTTTCAAATAAATGGTATAATCTAAACTCATAAACAACAATGACCTTTATGCACATCGCATCTGTCAAATATATATATTAAAAAAATGTTGAATCTTTCTATATATCAATTTATTATTATTATTATAATTCTAACTTATTGATTACAAATAAATTCACTAAACTTACAAAAACGTTGTATACTACTAACTATACAGAGAAAAAAGAGCGATAAAATGAGTCTCATATCTACCCATTAGTAAGTTTTCAAATACACGCCAAATCGCCCGAAATGACTTCCTAATTTAAAAAAAATGCTGAGGTCGGAAGGAGAAACCCTCTCCCACACCTACATCCAACTCGTCGTTTCACAACTCGTACTCGCACCTCCCTCCAATAAATTCTGGTTACGCCTATGCAAGTCCTCTGCACATCGAACAGGCGGAACTACATTCCAAACCTACTTTTCTGCAACTTACTGCAGGCTAATGTTTACAACCTGATTGGCAAGTACAGTAAACAACTTTCATGACAACTGTTCCGCCTGTTGGACGTGTAGAGGACGTAGTTGTGATATTAACTCGTTTGTACCTGAGTTTAGTGCTGACAAAATCTTTAACAATCTTAAGTTTACTACATCTACAAAAACAAGAGTCGTCCGTAAGACAGCAAATGCTCGACTATTCGAATTGTTGTCCTAGAAGCAGGAATATTACCCTGAATGCTAAAGTTTCAATCCAGTATCTGCATTAGTTTTTGAGATAAATTGCATGCAGAACTTCAACCAGAAGATTTAAGTTGACAGGGGACATAATTTGGCAAAAATCATGTCAGAGTTATTGGACTTATTCTATGGATGCTATAACCTGGTTTTATAACCGTGAAGATATAATCAAGTTTCAATTTAATATCTGCATTTGATTTGGAGACAGTAACTTGCGTGCAAAAATTTAGCGAGGATTTTCAGAAGTCCATAAGGAGGCATTATTTGCCAAAAATACATGTCAGAGTTATGGAACTTGACCCAATGAGGTTGGTAATTGACCTAGAAAAGAAAACATAAGTTACAGAGTTATATGTCGTTAAGTAATAGCTATATGTACTTGCATGTAAAACTTTAATCAAGATTTTCTAAGTCCGAAATGGAGCATAATTTGGCCAAAATACATATCAAATTTCTGGGACTTGACCCAGTGAGGTTGGCAATTGACCTAAAAAAGGAAAAAATAAGTTTCAAAGCATGCTTTGAATGATAGCTATATGTACTTGCATGCAAAAACTTTAACCAGAATTTTCTATGTCCAAAAGGGGGCATAATTTGGCCAAAAGGCATGTCAGAGCTATGGCTCTTGATGCCATCACCTAGCTTTATAACCATGAAGATATAATTAAGTTTTAGTTTAATATCTGCATTTGGTTTGGAGACAGTTACTTGCATGCAAAACTTTAAGAAGGATTTTCAGAAGTCCTGAAGGAGGCATTATTTGCCAAAAATAATTGACATAGAAAAGAAAAAATAAGTTCCAGAACTATATGCCTTTAAGTACTAGCTATATGTACTTGAATGCAAAACTTTTGCCAAATCCAAAAAGGGGCATCATTAGGCCAAAATGCATGTCAGAATTATAGCTCTTGATGCTATCATCTAGTTTTATGACACCGAAGACATATGTGAAGTTTTAATTCAATATCTGCATTAGTTTTGGAGATAATAACTTGCATGTAAAACTTTAACCAAGATTTTCCAAGTCCAAAAGGGGGCATAATTTGTCCAAAATACATGTCAGAGTTATGGCGATTGACCCAGTGAGGTCGATAATTGACCCAAAAAAGAAACAAAATTAGTTTCAAAGCTTTATGCCTTTAAACCATAGCTGTATGTACTTGCACGCAATTTGGCTAATTTGGCCAACATGCACGTCAGAGTTATGGCTCTTGATGCTATCACCTAGTTTTTTGACCCCGGAGACACATGTGAGGTTGGTAATTGGCCTAGAAAAGTAAAAATAAATGTTTTAAAGATATATGCCTTTAAAAGATAGTTTTATGTACTTGCATGCCAAACTTTAACCAAGGTGTGACGCCGACGCCGACGCCAAGGTAAGTAGAATAGAATAGCTCAGAAATCAGGACTTGCTTGATTTTGTGAAGAAATAAAGCAGACTATCTCCTGGTCGGTGAGAAACATTGTTGTTTGTTTAGCAGACAACAGGATTACATAGATTAAAATCAAGAAGTAACTATGTAAGTTAGACATGGAAATACAATGAAAGAATGCATTCTTATCCGCATGCTTACTTGCCTAGAGTGTATTTGACTTTGAAAGAGAGTTCATATAGAGTTATTCTTTAAAATAAAGAAATTAATAGGGTTCCAACCCTTTTCTCTCAAATTTAATTCGCAGATATAATGCGAAATATTTGCAACATAGTTAAAGTACTTTAAAATGAACTACAAAATGGCATCAATGGTATTTCTTCTTTGTATTTTTTTATACATGCAATGTTATGAAGTCATTGAAAACAAAGTACAAGATAAGTTTCAACATTTTAAGCTTCAAAATTCCAATTTACTCATAGTTATAGGCGTATTATCAATATTCCAGAATATCGCTGTTTTATATATACTTTCCAGCATTTTTGCCAAAAAAATCGTAGTTTGCGTACTTAGATTTTGGTAGATTTTTCAGTGTTGACTAAGCACATGTTGTAGAACATGAAAACACAAAAAACATTTCTGTGCAATTTTTTTCCTTTATTTGCATTTTTGACACCAGATTTACTGGGCTGTAAGTAAATGTTCATGCTTTGATGTAATATACCTTTAATGCAAGCCAAACGTGCTTTTAGCTCTATAAGCTTAAACTGAAGTGATTACTGATGGGTAAAATTTTGCCTTTTTACAGAAGTTAGCCCAAAAAGTAACCGAACGGTCACAATAACAAAATGGTCACTGTGACATAAAATTAAATCAACGTTTGTTACTGCCGTATTATAAAATATATGGATGAAAATACATCTAAAATGTTCAAGAGATTATAATTATGTTGCTTAGTAGCGGAAATAATATCCAAAATGCAATTCGATAGATGCATATTCCGTTAAAAAGTGATAAATTCAGCGAGTTTCCTGGAAAATGATGATGATCTATACTATTTGTTTTTATTTCATTCAAATATTGTATCATTCTTTTGAATTTTCGTTTCAATAGCTTTACGATTCACAAAGAATGCCGTTTTTCGAGAAAAGTTTAACGTGACTTCTGTTTTCTCAGTACAGTTCCTTATCATAATAAATAAAAATGTGCACTGTAATAAAATCGTTCAGTCGGTAAAATAGAAACGTTTCATCATTTTTTCTTTACCTTTTTTTGTGAGGGAAGGGTTGGGGTGTTGGGGTGTGTGTGTGTGTGTGTGCGGGGGGGGGGGGGGGGGGGGGGGGGGTCCGTCACACCGATACAATTATAGGTCATATGGTGACTTTCCAGCTTTGATGGTGTAGGATGATCCCAGGTGCCCCTCCGTGCATTATTTCATCACGAGCGGGCACAGTCCTTCGGTAAGCCAGCTGTATGACTTATTCACAAAAAGAATTCAACGCCCCGAATGAGGCTCGAACCCATATCGGTGAGGGGCAAGTGATTTGAAGTCAGCGACCTTAACCACTTGGCCACGGAGGCCCCGAGGTTTATTCATTGTATCACACACTGATGTAATAGTGTGAAAAAAAGATGATAAAGACAAGAGGGTCATGATGACTCTGGATCACTCACCTGAGTAATATGTGCTATATGTTTTTAAAGGTCAAACTGATGCTTTAATATTAAGAAAGGTTATTATGTCGCATTTATGGGCACTGAAAGTAAGTTTTAAGATTGGTGTGCAAAATTGTACATGTCATCCAAATTTCAAGGCTGTATCTTAGAAAAAAACAAGAGAGTAGGTCAGTAGGTCAAGGTCAAAGTCAGGTGACCCCTAATTACTTGGGGTTATCAGGTAATTACAATTAAACAATTTAGGAAATATAATCAGATAATTTTTTAAGTATTTTTTCCTATATAACTCATATAAAAGTGACCCCAGGGCGGGGCCTCTTTTCACCCCAGGGGCATAATTTGAACAATCTTGTTAGAGAACTACTAGGCAATGTTACATCCAAAATGTCAAAGGTCTTAGCCTTGAACTTTCAGACAAGAAGATTTTTTCATATTTTAGTCTATGTAAAACTTGGGGCCCCCGGAGCAGGGCTTCTTCACCCAAGGGGCATAATTTGAACAATGGTCGAGGATCATTTTTGCAATGAAAATTACCAAATATCAAAAGCTTAGGCCTTGCAATTTCAGGCAAGAAGATTTTTTTCCTATATGTAATACTTGGTACCCCGAGCGTGGGGCCTCTTTACCTCATGGGCATAATTATCCTATATAAGTCTATGTAAACTTGGTACCTCCGGGGATGAGGCCTCTTTTCATCCGTGAGACATAATTTGTACAAACTTAGTAGAGGACCACAAGGCAATGCTACATACCAAATATCAAAGGCCTATGTCTTGTGGTTTCAGACAATAATTTTTTTTTTACTCTACATGTCTATGTAAAACTTGAGACTCCTTGGGCGGGACCTCTTTTCACCCCAGAGGCTTAATCTTGGTAGAGGATTACTAGATAATGTCACATACCAAATATCAAATCCCTATGTCCTGTGGTTTTTGACAAGAAGATTTTCATCTTTTTAGTATAAGTCAATATGAACATTCTTTGTAGCGGACCACTAGATGATTGTATATATCAAATATCTAAGACCTAGGCCCAGTGGAAGATTTTCAATTTTTTCCCTATATAAATCTATGTAAACCATGTGACACCCCATAGGGCTCAGCCATATTTGATCTTAATGAGATAATTTGAACAAGCTTGGTAGAAAACCAATAGATGATGCCACATATCAAAGCCCTAGCTACAGTGGTTTTTTACAAGAAACTTTTTAAAGTTTTTCCTCCGTGCTCAGATGAGCTAATAAGTAAAAAAGAAATTGGTAGGTAGAGTTAATGAAAGGCCTTAACATATTCTATTTGAATTCAAAGATCAAGATACAAAGGAATTTGTGAAGTCGTTTAAAGGTACTGTAAAGCGGGTTATATTCGCGGAGGTTTAATTTTCGCTATATTCGCGGTCAACATTGATAGCGCGAAATCTAAACACCGCGATTTTTTTTTTTTGTTACCGCGAACATACAAATTTCACACAAAGAAAACCACTCTATTTTAAACTTTGCTCATCAGCATTATTGACTTTGCTTTTTTACGTTAAATTGTGTGCGTCAAATTGCAATGTACGGTGTCAGTGCGTGCTGGGGATACATTCACCACCTTCAGTGATAGCTCTAGTTTTATATAAAAACAGACGTATTTTGAAGAAAGAAATATGATACTAATAAAAGATCGACTATAATCTTTAACCGATATAAAATTGTGAACATCAAAACTGACACATTGCCGTTATTAATGGCTATTTCATCTTTAATGTTTAACAGACCTAACAAAGGACGTCACACCATTTGTTATCAGTTTGAACTGATAATTTGATGTCATTTTGAAAAATGTCATTCGGAAATATTGAAAATTGCTCTCTTTCCATTCATAAGAATATTTAAATTTTAAAAAGGTAACATCAAATAAAACAATATTTTATTACTTACTAGTAACTAATACATTTTCAAGAAAACGAAATTCGATGGTTCAGTGAGACCGAGTACGATATAAATCCTACTTTCGTATTTAATCTACCTCAAGATTTGCCTAATTATTATTAATTGCATGTCTAGGAAGAGTGTCCAACCTTTCTTTTGTTTACAGCAAAGGTTAGTAATTATCGCAGACGAAGTGGTTTCCGCGAAATAAGACACCGTGAATTTAAAACTCTTCAAAAAGCCGCGAACATCTGGCACCGTGATTCCAAAGTCACAGTAAAATTAATGCACAAAACAGTCTCCGGATTTAGTTTGCAAATCCGGAATTTTCGCAAACTCAGCTACCTTTTGCCTTTGACTTTTCTCTGATTTTTTGACATTAAACGATAGTTCTAATCCCATAGAGTAATAATTGGTCGTTTTCTTCTTTATATGTTAAAGAATGAATTCATGGGAGGTTTTCAAAGTGGGTCCTCCCATGGGAGTATTTTTTCCTCCTATGGGGTTTTTGCTAACCCATGGGAGGTCCCACGGGTGGATTTCTCCCACTTTACCAATTACGGGAGAAAAAAACCGTGGGTTTTTTCTAAAATTTTCAAATCAAAATATTTTAACTCAAATTAATAATTTATACAATAAAAAACTGTTGTGACATGATTTCGCGTTGAAAAACGACTTTTGAAAAAAAACTCCATTTTCGTTATGGGAGGAAACCCCCCACTGGCGACTCGATGAATTTTTGAAATTGCATTTAATGTTTCACTTTTTGCTAATTAATTATAATTTTATCAATATCAACTCAAATTTAACTTAAAGATGTATTACTGTGCGAAATAAAAAATAATCGTAAACCCCACGGGTGAAAACCTCCCATTGTTTTAAATGGGAGCACAATCCCGTGGGAGGTTAGAAAATAAATAATAAATAAATATTGTGACATTTTGACAGAACAAAACATCAGTTTTTTGTTTTTAATACTAATATTCCATCATAAAGTAACATCTGGGTTTCTACTCAGCGAAAATATTATACATTGTATAATTACAATGCCACCGACACGATTAAACACAGGCCGCTTTGCTGATTATGACCGTAGCATTGCGATCTCAACGATGTCCCATAATAAGACGGGGTCATAAAACTTACTGAAGCATAGACGATACATTTGACATGACAAATATGCACCGCGGGACTTTTTTAATATAAAAATTTAAAAAATGCAGGAGATTAGAGGAAACTCTCCTTTTAAATTGAAGTTCACAAAGAAAAACATATCCAAATCTAACCCGATCTGCCTCTGTCATAATGCTAGTGTCAAAGACTTAAATCATTATTAAGTACTTCCTTTCTTATTTGAAATGCCTAATATATCTCCAGCAAATGTACTAGTATTCTTCATATAATTGTTAAAAATACGATGCGAAGAAATCAATAATTTTCAATATAATGACATTATTAACAAAATAAACTCGAATTCAAAACATAATGACCATCCTCCAACAACCTAAACATACCGCACCTTCTGGAAAAATTCTCCTCCGTAATTTGCCCAGTCAAGAACCATCAAGGACGATATAATGATAAGACCTGAAAAATGCCCCACCCAGTTTTGATAAGAATTTGAAAAATTAATACTGTAACTTTAACTGTTAAAAACTTACGAGATCATAACTGTTTTAATACTAGGATTAAAAAACTTAAATCAAGTCAGAATGCAGTTACTAAAATAAACATTTTAAGAGAATGTTTCAGCTTACTTGAAGTAAACAGGATAACGCACTTATCTCTTCTTAAGCAACCGTACATAAAAAAGATACATACTGGTGGGTGAGGGTATAAGAAATTTTAATAGCTACGAGTTTGCTGTAAAGTGAAATTGAAAGTAACACATTGAATGTTTTACCAAAGAATCAACTGCATTTCGGCGTTATTTTCAAGTTGATAGTGTTTAAGCGGCATTTTCAAAGAAAAAAATGTTTGGTTCCTCAAATGTTAAAAGGGCATGAAACAAAAGACACCTCTGAGCAACGCAACTACTAAAAATTAATAATTTGTTTATGTAAGAATTAGTTTCTGCTTTGACGCGATCGGTACGCTCGGCAGCTCAGTGGTATTTGAGGTCAAAATCTTAAAGGCATTATTCTGTCAATTGCGAACAATCATACTACTTTGATCATTAAAAACACTAGACTTTTGTACCATATTTTGTATTTTAATATCGAGTTTAAATATTCCGAACCATTTATCTATGCTATTTTCTTTCATTTACTATATGTCCGTTACATGTTATAAAATGTGTTTTGTACTAATGATGCAGAAAGCCTACAACCTGTATGTACTTAACGTACCATTCGATAAGTGCTTTTTCATTAATTGTAGAATAAATGCCATGTTTTACTAGACCGTTTAAAATATTTTCTTAGTATGAAGTTTCATAAATAAGCGGTCGGAGATTGAACCCACGACCTCACATATAAGAAGTGGGTGCGGTTTAGGCTGTCTGCTCTGTTAGTGAATACTTTTTTGAAATAAACATTCATCAATCCGAAAATGGAGGTGATAAAATTTAGAGGTGTTATGCCGTTTTTCGTTTCCTAAAATAACAGTACTAATCTTAAATATCGGGGAATATAGTGATTGTTACGGTGGCACAGAGGTCACATAATATAAATATCATATGGCAGCGTACGTGTTTGACATTGATATTGTCAACCCGAGGGCAGAATGTTACCCGAGGAGAAATAAAGATTATTGTATTTCATACAAATACGTGAGCAGATAATAATTATTTCGGGCGGACGTATTAGATCTTAAACGCGCACATACTTGTATTGAAATAGCTGCGCACATATCAATATAAAATATATATGAGCCGCGTCATGAGAATACCAACATAGTGGCTTTGCGACCAGTATGGATCCAGACCAGCTAGCGCATCCATACAGTCTGTGCCAGAGTCTATGCTGTTCGTTTCAAACCCTATAGCAATAAGAGAAACCGTAAGCGAACAACATGGATCCTGACCAGACTGCGAGTATGCGCAGGCTGGTCTGGATCCATGCTGTTCGCAAAGCACTAAGTTGGTTTTCTCATGACGCGGCTCATATATCCTCGCACATGTAAAATGTATCACTCGCCATGTTGGAAAGTACCGGTGTTTTGACTTACTATTGTGTAAGCACTTACCAGCTATTACCTGCGAACATATTGCTTAATACGTGCGCAGATGCTATCTTTATATCAATACACGCAGGTATTAGATGGCATGTGAGCACGAAACAAATAAAAACATAAACAGGTAATAAAACATCTATGCCACATCTGTGCTACCGTAGGTAGTACTAGCCTCGCAGTGTATATGTGGTTCCTTCAATGTGTATTATGTGTACGTCATGAGCATAAACAACACATAGGTTTTGTTTTATGCAACCTTTTAAGTTAATCCTCCAGCAAAGAACCTTAAAAAATATTAACTTAATTGTTGTTTACTGTAGCTGTACCTTCTCAATCTGTGTAGAATGTTTAACTTGACTTTTGAGTATTAAAAAGTGGATTCTAGTCAAGTGCAAAGCGGTCGTCTGCTTTTCATTATGAAACCTTGGCCTTTATTTATCATACAAACAATTTATCAATTCCGTCCCGCTGAATGTAATATTCAGTATCATTTTTAGACAAGCTCATAGGCTATGATATCTTTTTGCATTTTTTGACAACGTAGTGAATATCCTATGTTCAATATCCTCTGTAAAATCTCTCAAACAGACTGGCTTTTGTCTTTATGGAATTAAATTCGAAAAAAGGGGAATGTAGAAATATATCTATCATCAGTCTGGTGGCTAGTCTATATCATTTTAAGAACATAAAGTGATCTATGAAAATATCATTACTTTGGTATATCCCAGGCGGCCTTATAAAACGTATTACCGTCTGAAGGCTATTTAACGCTTCCATAGAATCAACAGGAAATTTCCCTTAATATAAGTTCCAAGTGCATGTATATTAATTCTTACTGATTTTAAAGTACTAGATATCGCGTGAAATGTTTATTTTTTATTTAAAAAGATCAGCTCCGCCACGTGATATATGAGCCGTGCCATGAGAAAATCAACATAGTGGCTTTGCGAGCAGCATGGATCCGGACCAGCCTGCACATCCGCGCAGTCTGGTCAGGATCCACGCTGTTCGATTTTAAAGCCTATTGCAATGAGAGAAACCATTAGTTAACAGCATGGATCCTGACCAGACTGCGCGAATGCTCCATGCTGGTCGAAAAGCCACTGTGTTGGTTTTCTCATGGTGCGGCTCATTTATTTTAGGATATTTCTGAATATGTAGGTATGCAGCGCTCAAAATATAAAGTATCTGACATCAGAGGTATATGCTAACACTTTTAGACAATATCAGAAAAGATCTTTGGAATGATTTGATGAAGTTTGTGTTATTTCCGATGCAAACATTTTTTTCGTAGATGAAAAGCTGGCATGTCTTACAAAGCCCAGGTATTTTCAAATCGTTCGAAGAAAATGAACATTGACCCCATATTAGCAAATAAAAAAAGAGTCCACGCTGATACATTTAGACGGCGTAGTAGCCCCTGCGCAAGACAAATGCGACTTTCTTTTCCGAGTTTAACCTATGTACTTTCATTTTCACTGCTTCCGCGAAAAGCTGAAGGTCGTCTGACGTCATTTCTTGCGCTGTCAAAGACGTATACATACCTGGCGAGATTGTTCTAAAATAAAAATATGTCGGTCGTCCTAGGGATAAAAGCCGTGAATATTGGAGGAGGTTGTATTGTAACATTATACTGTTGTTAAAACTTGTTTACAACAATAACCTCCAAAAGTCAAATAATTAAAAATCTCAAAACACTGAAAGTGGCCTTTTATACACCAAACTTATTAAAAACTGTTATCTGATTTTATCAAAAATATGCAACCGCTGAAATTGAAATATAACAAAATGGGATGAAATCAAATTGTTATGTTTATAAATAGTCAGATTCTTTGCAAGAAAATACCAATAAATGAAATTGCTCTTTGTTTCATATAGAATTCTGCTACTTCAGATCCATTTTTTTTTTTTTTTTTTTATTTAACGTTGCACCGATACATCATAGGTCATACGGCGACTTCATATCCATTTTGATACAGTTTCTAGAAAGACCTATTTTCAACAAAATATCGATCAAAGCATTTGCTACAAGAAAAACGAAAAAAAAGGGGTAGTGAGTAGGCCTAATGCGCAGTGAAGAAGTCAGATATCTTCATGTTGCCGCTGTCCGCAGAATAAAAACCTTTTTGTTTTCAAACAAACAACCGGAACGCATGCAAAGTGTCTTATTTTATTTAAAATACGTTGAATTTCCACGTGTGAAATAATACCCATTTGGCTCCCGGTTTACGCACCAATGCGCTAAAAATGGAACAAATAGGATCTATATTATCATAAGGGTCTACTTTCGAACTACACCACGGAAGTATATTTTGACTGAATTACTTCTTTATAACCTGCAGGAAATAGGGAGCATTTAAGTTTCATGCTAGTCTGGCTACAGGCTAGATAACCATCTTTTTAGAAAAGATTATGTTGAATATTCTGACTTCATCAGTCTTGTCTCTGATTATCTAGCGTTTTTGAGAATAAAAGGGACATAATTATAAAAATTTTGAGCAAACTCAGGAGTTATCTCCTGTGAACATACAACACAGGGTCTGAAAACAAACTGTAGTTTCATACAAGCATTTTCGTGGAAAAAAACTGAACGCGCCTTTCTTGTCAGTCATTTCATAATAATTTAACAAACGTGCATGTGTTTTTAATAATTCATATTTATGTTATAGAAACGGTTTCGAGTTTAGTCCAGCCAGATGTACACGAAATCACTATCGAGTCATCGAACTGCTGCGTGCACCTAATGCTCTCACGCTTCCTGTGTATTATCTGCGTAACAAAGGAAATACCATAACCCTCCGTAGTTAATACATTATGTTTTTTTTTCTTTTTTTTTTCCTTTTTTTAAGCATGTCCGACAGGAAGGCAATAATAAGCTAGATTTATGGCCACCGATCTATCGCTATCAAATAAGGGGCATGCAATGTTCACGACACTTAATTGACGCAACTGGACGGTGAGGGTACGAGTCTAAAATGTGGTGGAATGGACCTGTCGTGAAGTATTAAAAAAACACTTCAAAACTCTAATTCATGATGAAGCATAAATTATGTCTCCAGGAAAATTCTGAAAAAAATTCATCCTCAAAATGTTCCTGTTACGTCAGGTACTTGCACGAAATGAGCTTAATGATGTTAAGGTATCCAAGACACTGTCCGCGGTAGCGAAAAGTTGCAATTATCAAATAAAACACAGATATGTATAACTTCATTATATTAGATTCATCTATTATATCACAAATGTAAAATGATATTCTTGACAACTAATTTAAAATATCATGTACACATTTATATACATGTATCCTCTTGACAAATTTGCACAAAACATACAGAATTTACATTATGGTGGTTTTGTAGTTGTTGTTGTTGTTTGCTCGAATTGAGAAAATCTTAAGTTTTCAAACCCATAGATATTTTAAGAAAATTAGGCAAACGAAAAGGAGAATCCATATGCCGAGTCCAGGTTTTGTGTTATATTTCCGGTTAAATGACGTCATGCCTTTACTTCCGGTTTGTCAGACGTGTAGAATTTCCTATGTCAAAATAACTCTAGGTGAAACATTTTTTATAAATCTTGATAATCATTGTACTTATTGTATTATGCTGCTTTCTGAATTCGGATAACAGCAAAATCCAACTTCGGTATCGGTCTATCAACTGATTTATCAATATTTTGTCAAGAAAATGGCAATGTATCAATTACGGAGTCCGCAGAATACCAGTTATAAATCGATAAATATATGATAAATTAAATGGCAATATCGATGCCGTTTACAGAGATGTAAATGCTGACTGAGAGTTCTGTTCTGGTCCGTTCTGTTCTGTTCTGTTCCGTTCTGTTCTAGTTAAATATCCATTAAATGATAGATGGTATTTCATCAGCAAAGGGGAGAATTTCCAATGTCCAAAGACTGACACAATTTGTTAGATTGGGTTCCTTTGGCTTTAAACTGTTGTTGTCTTTTGAATAACACGTATATGAAGCAAAATGCCGTGCTGTATTCTGTTTACCGCAAGGAGACGTATATTTCTCTTCGACCTGAAATATAAATTATTTAATTCGAACACGTATACAAATATGAAATCATCTAGCAAAACATCTCTATTAAAACACACAAACACACACACATTTTGTGCGCACACGCACTGTCGCACACACGTGCAACGCACATACATATAAATGATTATTTTGTTGAATACAATTATTATTCATCAGGTGATTTTATGACACAGACATGTACCTTTTTGTGTTCCAATAGTATTTATCAACAAGTAGGATTAATATTAAATATGATATTTGTATGCAAACAAATACAATGTTAATTTGTAACAGTGCATTCTTTAAAAACATCTGAAACATGATGAAGACTCATGAAGTTCTCATTCTACAAGCAGGTTTTTGTTTGTTTTTGTTTTTGGGTTTTACGCCATTTTTCAACAGTATTTCAGTCATGTAACGTCGGGCAGTTAACCTAACCAGTGTTCCTGGATTTTGTACCAGTACAAACATGTTCTCCGCAAGTAACTGCCAATTTCCCCACATGAATCAGAGGTCAATCAAAGTAGTATAAGAAATGGCGCTTCTGGCGCAATTTTTTCAATTTTAATTAGCCACCCTCTTCTAAAAAATCCAAAGTCGACCAATTAAAAAAACAAAAGATTTTAATAAATTATTTATTAAAATCTTTTGTTTAACCAAATGAAGAAAACATATATTTAAAAATAAAATCCAGAAGGAAAATTTAAGAGATTCTTTATTTAAACTCCACACTTAAAATAGTTTAAAATAATTTATAATTGTTTGTTCATTTACTCTTTGATTGTTAACTTTTAGTATTCTATACAATAAATCATACAACGGTACTTTGTTTTGTAACATTTTTATGAAAAATAAACAATAGTAACCACAGAGTGTACTTGTTTTATCTTGATATTTTGTGATTTAAATTAAAATACATATAATATAGATGAGTTTACAAAATAAAATATATTGTTTAAAAGAAAAAAGATTTACTGATAATATTAATCCTCATTATGTTACAACAAAAAACGGGAGAAAAATGATAATGGCTACTTGTTCGTCTTGTGGAAGAATGAAATCAAAGTTTGTTAAAAGTACTATGACAGCAGGTAATTTAGACATCCACAAAGCAAAGTTACCTTTATTACCTAAAAAGGGTTAACACTTCCGGGATATAACTATTGTGGACCAGTATATTCTTTAGATAATGGACCTCCTGTCAACGAACTGGACGCAGTATGTAAGACCCACGACTTTTGCTATGACAGCGGTGTAAAAATGGGTATATGTGACAAACAAATGCTTTCCAACTTAAATAACACTAAATCAAAAACATTTGGAGAAAAGATTGCAAAACATTTAGTTGTAAAACCTATAATTAAAACGAAATATAAACTTGGTTTTGGACAAAAACGAAAGTCAGAAATTTTTCAGAAGTTTTAAAATACTTTTTGCAAGAATATTTCAAATAATTTAGCTTACTTACATTATATCAATAATATATTGCTATATGTTAGTACATTAAAATTATTATTGTGTTAACTAGTGCTTTAATTATCCTTTTATAAGTTGTGTCCATTTACACCTTTATGTTGTGTTTTGTTTACCATACTTACACTAAATATACTGTGCTAAGTTATTTTGTTCTTTATTTTGTTCTTTGTTTTTTGTTGTTTGTTCTTTTTTGTAGTTGTTGTTGTTTTTAACATTAACAGATCTATGTATGATTCATTATAATGCTATGTTTATCGACCACAGTCATACTAGAATTATTATTATGCTAATTAATATATATTAGAATCATTATAATCTATGTTTGATAGATCTAATCACACTTATACATGAGTTATTACCATGCTATATCTATTTAGAGTGTAAATGCTTCAATAATTATTATGCTATACAGTATTAGTCTTTAAACCTCTGCATTTATGCTAAAAGTCATTACTAACAATATAAATGCTATAAACAACATATTAAAAACACATGGCTTACAACAACCCACATAAATATATATGGCATAATATTACTTTAGTATTTATGCTGCAAGTTGTTTTAATTTCAATTATTTGTATATAAAGTTTAAGCACCGAGGGCACACAGATAATGACCTATTATATATTTAATATGTATACAAACAGTTTGCACTGGTATTGCTCTTATTTTTCGTTTCGTTTAAGAGCTGTTACATTTACAGACAAGCACTCTAGAACTACTCAGTACTGTACTCCCATAGAATATGCTCTTTAAACTACTAAGAGCATATTGAATAATATGGCACTGTACTTGTCAACCAACTATGCTGCACAGGGTATCACCTTACATTATTAATGGCAATTTTCACAAATAAATCGGATGTCTATGAAAATGCACATAGCCGAAGTACAAATCTGCACCATTGGTTACCAACTTATTTAAATCATATGTACCATATTGTAAATATGTTAGTTAAACATTTTTATCATAAAAGTCTAAAATACTCACAACTTAGCCACTAGTCATTCATGACTCTTGTCTCAGCAGTACACTTTAAATCCATTTCAAGAATAAGAATACATTACAACTGTACACTATTCACTACTACATAGAATATGATGCACTTACGAAGAATATTACTTCCACTTTTTTGTTGTTGCAATTTTCTCTTTAAAAAACCATATTACTGTACTCTTAAAAAGCCTATATCATTAAATTCTTCCTAAAGAACGTAGTAAGATCATTCTAGCCGTTTATCTCTTTAATTCCCCACGTGTAATCCCGTTATGAATAAATGGTTATCCCGTTACGAATATAAACGGTCAAGAAAGCACATGTGTTTACTTCAATACACTCGATGACACGCTTCTCTGAATGACATAATCTGACCTATTTTTAACCTTGTAATGATGTTTGAATATCTAT